>NW_020229346.1:0-60000 GCF_003227725.1 Camponotus floridanus
TTGTGTATATATTTCCTATCGATATGTACAAATAAAACTTGTATATATATTTAAGGACATTCAGGACTGCCGCGCAAGACTGCAGCACGCGCCAATCAGGCGCGAGAACGGACGCGGACGCGCGAAGACTCCCAATCAGGAGCGAGGACTGCCGTGCGTGCGCGAAGACGTCCAATCAGGCGCGAGAACTGCCGCGCACGCCGCCAAGACTCCCAATCAGGCGCGAGGACTGCCGCGGACGCGCGAAGACTGCCAATCAGGAGCGAGGACTGCCGCGCACGCCGCATAACTCCAATCAGGCGCGAGGACTGCCGAACATGCGCGAAATTGCAAATTTAAAGGTTTAAAGGTTTAAAATTTCGTTGGCGCTAAAATGTAGCGTCAGCCATTGGTTGAACAATGAAGCAACTACTTACTTCTTTGTTCAACCAATGGTTGACGCTACCTTTTAGCGACAATGAAATTATCTTCCTTTATTCCTCCATTGTCCTCCAGACGGTCCTTTTATGTAATAAATATAATGCTCCATCTGTATACGTAATACGTCTATGCTCCGAGATGTAGGAATTACCTGGTCTGAAGTACTGTCGATCTTGTCGACGTTTGTGGTTTAATTAATCGATTCAATGATTATTGTATATAAATCATCGAATATCTTACTTATATTTTGATCTGTCGAAAAAATTATTACATTGACATTATAGATCAATATATATAATTGCAAATTTATAATTTAATATTGCTAGTCAAATGCCTAATGTCATAATGTCTAAGAATGTATATTATATATATTGATGTATATGATAATGTTAAAAATTAAAAATAAATTGCCATCAGTATTAAATAATTAAATAAAAATGGAGGAGAGAGCAATGCTATGGATGCTTTCTCTTGTTATGTTTGTTGGATCTTGTCTTGGAGCTGGATCACTGCCATTAAGTTAAATAAATTTATCAGAAGAAGTAAGATATAGAAGTGAAGAAGAATATTTTATGTAATATAAAATTATGTATGTATATAATAGGTGTATATCAGAATTCATTGTATCTTGTAATTTACGTGCAATATGTTTTCCATAGGACAAGTTACAATTAGTTTCAATATTAGGAGCAGGACTCCTTGTTGGTACTGCGCTAGCGATTATACCTGACTGTACCTGAGGGTGTAAGAGCATTATTTACTGTGGATGGTATTAATAATGAAAAAGGTTCGTATAGTAGTATTGTGCAATTGCATGTTTACTGATTACCATATTTCATGAAATTAACATCTGATTAATAGTATTCCTGTTCTTTTTTCCTTTTTTTACAGGCAATTTACATACTTTAACTTGGAATTAGTTTAGTACTTGGTTTATGCTTTTAATTGATCAATGTTCAGCCAGAAAAAGTGGAGGAAGACAAGAAAAGTATTACAGCAACTTTAGGTCTTATAGTAGATGCTGCTAGTTGATTGGCGGTGTTGCATTGGGAGCTGCTGCTACTACATCTCAAGCTGATGTCGAAGTGTCTTAGTTTTTCTTCGCAATAATGTTACACAAGGTAAGAAGGTTATATACAATGTTTCAGAAATGAATTAACAAGCGCTTATAAAATATGTAAGTTAATATAATTAGCTTATCAATTTTTTTATCGCTGAACATTAAATTATATTTTATAGGCGCCAGATGCATTTGGACTTGTGTCAATTTCTTCTTCATGAAGGTGTAGATAGAAAGTAAGAAAATAAGCAGACACTTATTAATTTTCTCTCTTGCGGCACCGTGTCTTGCACTTGTGACATATTTTGGAATTGGAAAAGTAATGTGAGTGAGTAATGTAAGCTGTGTTTGCCATAATAACTCTTTATATATATTCTAAAGATATTTCTACACAAAGTTTATGTAACAATATTGTATGGAAATATTACATTAGTATAGTAAATCTTATATTTGGATGAGGGCACTTTTACGAATTACATCCTTTTCCTGTCACTTAAAAAGAAGAAAACTTTAAGAACTTCCAATTTATTTCAAATAAATAATAATTATAATTAATTAATAACAAATAAATTAAAGTTTTTATTAAAATAAATTTGTTTAAATGAGTACAGAATATGAGAATACTAATATTAACGTAAAATTAATATGTATGGTCATATTGCTCATAATCTCATCTAAATTTAATTTAAATATTTGCAATTTTGGTAATAATACAAATAAAACTTGTATCAAGTAATATGAATATAATTTTGAATTTATTTTTAAGCTAAAAATCTTGGACCTTACTTTGTATCTAAAACATCCAACAATTTAGAGGGACTTTCTATTAAAGGACTTTAATTCTCTATATATATATCTACTGACAATTTCGAAATTAAAAATAAATAATATTTAATGTTTATTAAAGGCTATTCAGTATTTTCCTTTCTATAATATATCTAAAATCATTGAAATAGATGATCTGCTGATATTTTTAACTAAAATAGATTGAAACTGATTGGAGAACCTACTTGTTTTAAAAACTCTTCAAAATAATCGTTTTACAGTACATTTTTCAAGATTACTTATTAATTAATATTATAATATTGTTACATTACGTTAGATAAAGATTTCATTATCTTGCCTACATATTTTTTCTTCCTATTATACAAATTAATATTTTAATTTTGTTAAAGAGTATATGGAATGTATCGCAAGATGTGTACACATACAGTTACACCCCATATGCGCACTATACTTGTTTCTTTTGCTGTATACATATGCGTATTGTTTAATAGAAACATTTATTATCTGAAAGGAAAAAATGTTCCTGCTGATGCACAAAAGCGTAACGTCATATACTGATATATCTAAACACTTATGATACTTGCCCTACAGAATGACATAATTTAGATAAAGGAAAATACTTAAATAAAGTGTGTTAGTATTTTGTTTTATATTATAGAAACAAATTTGATGTAAAGTTTATATAATTGAAGTTGCATAAAATTACTCTGCTTGCTACAGTATGCTTGCAGATATCCAAACTGTCGAAACGCAATCTCTGCAATATACAATTGTTGTATGCATATATGTATGCAAAACATATAATGGTGCGAGTTGGGAAAAAAATGCTTTACGATTTAGAACAGATACATTAGAAGCAATTGTACTAAGCATTTAACGAATAAAATTCATTTATATATTATTTATTTGCCCAATATTTCTGTTATTAAATTACGTAATTTTTCCTTAACAGACACCTATTGTAATGAAATAACATACAGTGCACAAGATAGTTAATCAATATATATTATAGAGAAACAATAGAAAATCCGGGTACTAATTTTAGATATTTTTTTAAAGGATGAATGTTGTTTGTGTATATATTTCCTATCGATATGTACAAATAAAACTTGTATATATATTTAGGACATTCAGGACTGCCGCGCAAGACTGCACGCGCCAATCAGGCGCGAGAACGGACGCGGACGCGCGAAGACTCCCAATCAGGAGCGAGGACTGCCGTGCGTGCGCGAAGACGTCCAATCAGGCGCGAGAACTGCCGCGCACGCCGCCAAGACTCCCAATCAGGCGCGAGGACTGCCGCGGACGCGCGAAGACTGCCAATCAGGAGCGAGGACTGCCGCGCACGCCGCCATAACTGCCAATCAGGCGCGAGGACTGCCGAACATGCGCGAAATTGCAAATTTAAAGGTTTAAAGGTTTAAAATTTCGTTGGCGCTAAAATGTAGCGTCAGCCATTGGTTGAACAATGAAGCAACTACTTACTCTTTGTTCAACCAATGGTTGACGCTACCTTTTAGCGACAATGAAATTATCTTCCTTTATTCCTCCATTGTCCTCCAGACGGTCCTTTTATGTAATAAATATAATGCTCCATCTGTATACGTAATACGTCTATGCTCCGAGATGTAGGAATTACCTGGTCTGAAGTACTGTCGATCTTGTCGACGTTTGTGGTTTAATTAATCGATTCAATGATTATTGTATATAAATCATCGAATATCTTACTTATATTTTGATCTGTCGAAAAAATTATTACATTGACATTATAGATCAATATATATAATTGCAAATTTATAATTTAATATTGCTAGTCAAATGCCTAATGTCATAATGTCTAAGAATGTATATTATATAGGTACATTGATGTATATGATAATGTTAAAAATTAAAAATAAATTGCCATCAGTATTAAATAATTAAATAAAAATGGAGGAGAGAGCAATGCTATGGATGCTTTCTCTTGTTATGTTTGTTGGATCTTGTCTTGGAGCTGGATCACTGCCATTAAGTTAAATAAATTTATCAGAAGAAGTAAGATATAGAAGTGAAGAAGAATATTTTATGTAATATAAAATTATGTATGTATATAATAGGTGTATATCAGAATTCATTGTATCTTGTAATTTACGTGCAATATGTTTTCCATAGGACAAGTTACAATTAGTTTCAATATTAGGAGCAGGACTCCTTGTTGGTACTGCGCTAGCGATTATACCTGACTGTACCTGAGGGTGTAAGAGCATTATTTACTGTGGATGGTATTAAATAATGAAAAAGGTTCGTATAGTAGTATTGTGCAATTGCATGTTTACTGATTACCATATTTCATGAAATTAACATCTGATTAATAGTATTCCTGTTCTTTTTCCTTTTTTTACAGGCAATTTACATACTTTAACTTGGAATTAGTTTAGTACTTGGTTTATGCTTTTAATTGATCAATGTTCAGCCAGAAAAAGTGGAGGAAGACAAGAAAAGTATTACAGCAACTTTAGGTCTTATAGTAGATGCTGCTAGTTGATTGGCGGTGTTGCATTGGGAGCTGCTGCTACTACATCTCAAGCTGATGTCGAAGTGTCTTAGTTTTTCTTCGCAATAATGTTACACAAGGTAAGAAGGTTATATACAATGTTTCAGAAATGAATTAACAAGCGCTTATAAAATATGTAAGTTAATATAATTAGCTTATCAATTTTTTTTATCGCTGAACATTAAATTATATTTTATAGGCGCCAGATGCATTTGGACTTGTGTCAATTTCTTCTTCATGAAGGTGTAGATAGAAAGTAAGAAAATAAGCAGACACTTATTAATTTTCTCTCTTGCGGCACCGTGTCTTGCACTTGTGACATATTTTGGAATTGGAAAAGTAATGTGAGTGAGTAATGTAAGCTGTGTTTGCCATAATAACTCTTTATATATATTCTAAAGATATTTCTACACAAAGTTTATGTAACAATATTGTATGGAAATATTACATTAGTATAGTAAATCTTATATTTGGATGAGGGCACTTTTACGAATTACATCCTTTTCCTGTCACTTAAAAAGAAGAAAACTTTAAGAACTTCCAATTTATTTCAAATAAATAATAATTATAATTAATTAATAACAAATAAATTAAAGTTTTTATTAAAATAAATTTGTTTAAATGAGTACAGAATATGAGAATACTAATATTAACGTAAAATTAATATGTATGGTCATATTGCTCATAATCTCATCTAAATTTAATTTAAATATTTGCAATTTTGGTAATAATACAAATAAAACTTGTATCAAGTAATATGAATATAATTTTGAATTTATTTTTAAGCTAAAAATCTTGGACCTTACTTTGTATCTAAAACATCCAACAATTTAGAGGGACTTTCTATTAAAGGACTTTAATTCTCTATATATATATCTACTGACAATTTCGAAATTAAAAATAAATAATATTTAATGTTTATTAAAGGCTATTCAGTATTTTCCTTTCTATAATATATCTAAAATCATTGAAATAGATGATCTGCTGATATTTTTAACTAAAATAGATTGAAACTGATTGGAGAACCTACTTGTTTTAAAAACTCTTCAAAATAATCGTTTTACAGTACATTTTTCAAGATTACTTATTAATTAATATTATAATATTGTTACATTACGTTAGATAAAGATTTCATTATCTTGCCTACATATTTTTTCTTCCTATTATACAAATTAATATTTTAATTTTGTTAAAGAGTATATGGAATGTATCGCAAGATGTGTACACATACAGTTACACCCCATATGCGCACTATACTTGTTTCTTTTGCTGTATACATATGCGTATTGTTTAATAGAAACATTTATTATCTGAAAGGAAAAAATGTTCCTGCTGATGCACAAAAGCGTAACGTCATATACTGATATATCTAAACACTTATGATACTTGCCCTACAGAATGACATAATTTAGATAAAGGAAAATACTTAAATAAAGTGTGTTAGTATTTTGTTTTATATTATAGAAACAAATTTGATGTAAAGCTTATATAATTGAAGTTGCATAAAATTACTCTGCTTGCTACAGTATGCTTGCAGATATCCAAACTGTCGAAACGCAATCTCTGCAATATACAATTGTTGTATGCATATATGTATGCAAAACATATAATGGTGCGAGTTGGGAAAAAAATGCTTTACGATTTAGAACAGATACATTAGAAGCAATTGTACTAAGCATTTAACGAATAAAATTCATTTATATATTATTTATTTGCCCAATATTTCTGTTATTAAATTACGTAATTTTTCCTTAACAGACACCTATTGTAATGAAATAACATACAGTGCACAAGATAGTTAATCAATATATATTATAGAGAAACAATAGAAAATCCGGGTACTAATTTTAGATATTTTTTTAAGGGATGAATGTTGTTTGTGTATATATTTCCTATCGATATGTACAAATAAAACTTGTATATATATTTAGGACATTCAGGACTGCCGCGCAAGACTGCACGCGCCAATCAGGCGCGAGAACGGACGCGGACGCGCGAAGACTCCCAATCAGGAGCGAGGACTGCCGTGCGTGCGCGAAGACGTCCAATCAGGCGCGAGAACTGCCGCGCACGCCGCCAAGACTCCCAATCAGGCGCGAGGACTGCCGCGGACGCGCGAAGACTGCCAATCAGGAGCGAGGACTGCCGCGCACGCCGCCATAGACTCCCAATCAGGCGCGAGGACTGCCGAACATGCGCGAAATTGCAAATTTAAAGGTTTAAAGGTTTAAAATTTCGTTGGCGCTAAAATGTAGCGTCAGCCATTGGTTGAACAATGAAGCAACTACTTACTCTTTGTTCAACCAATGGTTGACGCTACCTTTTAGCGACAATGAAATTATCTTCCTTTATTCCTCCATTGTCCTCCAGACGGTCCTTTTATGTAATAAATATAATGCTCCATCTGTATACGTAATACGTCTATGCTCCGAGATGTAGGAATTACCTGGTCTGAAGTACTGTCGATCTTGTCGACGTTTGTGGTTTAATTAATCGATTCAATGATTATTGTATATAAATCATCGAATATCTTACTTATATTTTGATCTGTCGAAAAAATTATTACATTGACATTATAGATCAATATATATAATTGCAAATTTATAATTTAATATTGCTAGTCAAATGCCTAATGTCATAATGTCTAAGAATGTATATTATATATATTGATGTATATGATAATGTTAAAAATTAAAAATAAATTGCCATCAGTATTAAATAATTAAATAAAAATGGAGGAGAGAGCAATGCTATGGATGCTTTCTCTTGTTATGTTTGTTGGATCTTGTCTTGGAGCTGGATCACTGCCATTAAGTTAAATAAATTTATCAGAAGAAGTAAGATATAGAAGTGAAGAAGAATATTTTATGTAATATAAAATTATGTATGTATATAATAGGTGTATATCAGAATTCATTGTATCTTGTAATTTACGTGCAATATGTTTTCCATAGGACAAGTTACAATTAGTTTCAATATTAGGAGCAGGACTCCTTGTTGGTACTGCGCTAGCGATTATACCTGACTGTACCTGAGGGTGTAAGAGCATTATTTACTGTGGATGGTATTAAATAATGAAAAAGGTTCGTATAGTAGTATTGTGCAATTGCATGTTTACTGATTACCATATTTCATGAAATTAACATCTGATTAATAGTATTCCTGTTCTTTTTCCTTTTTTTACAGGCAATTTACATACTTTAACTTGGAATTAGTTTAGTACTTGGTTTATGCTTTTAATTGATCAATGTTCAGCCAGAAAAAGTGGAGGAAGACAAGAAAAGTATTACAGCAACTTTAGGTCTTATAGTAGATGCTGCTAGTTGATTGGCGGTGTTGCATTGGGAGGCTGCTGCTACTACATCTCAAGCTGATGTCGAAGTGTCTTAGTTTTTCTTCGCAATAATGTTACACAAGGTAAGAAGGTTATATACAATGTTTCAGAAATGAATTAACAAGCGCTTATAAAATATGTAAGTTAATATAATTAGCTTATCAATTTTTTTTATCGCTGAACATTAAATTATATTTTATAGGCGCCAGATGCATTTGGACTTGTGTCAATTTCTTCTTCATGAAGGTGTAGATAGAAAGTAAGAAAATAAGCAGACACTTATTAATTTTCTCTCTTGCGGCACCGTGTCTTGCACTTGTGACATATTTTGGAATTGGAAAAGTAATGTGAGTGAGTAATGTAAGCTGTGT
Source organism: Camponotus floridanus (assembly GCF_003227725.1). Classification (NCBI taxonomy): domain Eukaryota; kingdom Metazoa; phylum Arthropoda; class Insecta; order Hymenoptera; family Formicidae; genus Camponotus; species Camponotus floridanus. The sequence continues at coordinate 8,505 of NW_020229346.1, forward strand.
TTGCCATAATAACTCTTTATATATATTCTAAAGATATTTCTACACAAAGTTTATGTAACAATATTGTATGGAAATATTACATTAGTATAGTAAATCTTATATTTGGATGAGGGCACTTTTACGAATTACATCCTTTTCCTGTCACTTAAAAAGAAGAAAACTTTAAGAACTTCCAATTTATTTCAAATAAATAATAATTATAATTAATTAATAACAAATAAATTAAAGTTTTTATTAAAATAAATTTGTTTAAATGAGTACAGAATATGAGAATACTAATATTAACGTAAAATTAATATGTATGGTCATATTGCTCATAATCTCATCTAAATTTAATTTAAATATTTGCAATTTTGGTAATAATACAAATAAAACTTGTATCAAGTAATATGAATATAATTTTGAATTTATTTTTAAGCTAAAAATCTTGGACCTTACTTTGTATCTAAAACATCCAACAATTTAGAGGGACTTTCTATTAAAGGACTTTAATTCTCTATATATATATCTACTGACAATTTCGAAATTAAAAATAAATAATATTTAATGTTTATTAAAGGCTATTCAGTATTTTCCTTTCTATAATATATCTAAAATCATTGAAATAGATGATCTGCTGATATTTTTAACTAAAATAGATTGAAACTGATTGGAGAACCTACTTGTTTTAAAAACTCTTCAAAATAATCGTTTTACAGTACATTTTTCAAGATTACTTATTAATTAATATTATAATATTGTTACATTACGTTAGATAAAGATTTCATTATCTTGCCTACATATTTTTTCTTCCTATTATACAAATTAATATTTTAATTTTGTTAAAGAGTATATGGAATGTATCGCAAGATGTGTACACATACAGTTACACCCCATATGCGCACTATACTTGTTTCTTTTGCTGTATACATATGCGTATTGTTTAATAGAAACATTTATTATCTGAAAGGAAAAAATGTTCCTGCTGATGCACAAAAGCGTAACGTCATATACTGATATATCTAAACACTTATGATACTTGCCCTACAGAATGACATAATTTAGATAAAGGAAAATACTTAAATAAAGTGTGTTAGTATTTTGTTTTATATTATAGAAACAAATTTGATGTAAAGTTTATATAATTGAAGTTGCATAAAATTACTCTGCTTGCTACAGTATGCTTGCAGATATCCAAACTGTCGAAACGCAATCTCTGCAATATACAATTGTTGTATGCATATATGTATGCAAAACATATAATGGTGCGAGTTGGGAAAAAAATGCTTTACGATTTAGAACAGATACATTAGAAGCAATTGTACTAAGCATTTAACGAATAAAATTCATTTATATATTATTTATTTGCCCAATATTTCTGTTATTAAATTACGTAATTTTTCCTTAACAGACACCTATTGTAATGAAATAACATACAGTGCACAAGATAGTTAATCAATATATATTATAGAGAAACAATAGAAAATCCGGGTACTAATTTTAGATATTTTTTTAAGGGATGAATGTTGTTTGTGTATATATTTCCTATCGATATGTACAAATAAAACTTGTATATATATTTAGGACATTCAGGACTGCCGCGCAAGACTGCACGCGCCAATCAGGCGCGAGAACGGACGCGGACGCGCGAAGACTCCCAATCAGGAGCGAGGACTGCCGTGCGTGCGCGAAGACGTCCAATCAGGCGCGAGAACTGCCGCGCACGCCGCCAAGACTCCCAATCAGGCGCGAGGACTGCCGCGGACGCGCGAAGACTGCCAATCAGGAGCGAGGACTGCCGCGCACCCCGCCAAACTGCCAATCAGGCGCGAGGACTGCCGAACATGCGCGAAATTGCAAATTTAAAGGTTTAAAGGTTTAAAATTTCGTTGGCGCTAAAATGTAGCGTCAGCCATTGGTTGAACAATGAAGCAACTACTTACCTCTTTGTTCAACCAATGGTTGACGCTACCTTTTAGCGACAATGAAATTATCTTCCTTTATTCCTCCATTGTCCTCCAGACGGTCCTTTTATGTAATAAATATAATGCTCCATCTGTATACGTAATACGTCTATGCTCCGAGATGTAGGAATTACCTGGTCTGAAGTACTGTCGATCTTGTCGACGTTTGTGGTTTAATTAATCGATTCAATGATTATTGTATATAAATCATCGAATATCTTACTTATATTTTGATCTGTCGAAAAAATTATTACATTGACATTATAGATCAATATATATAATTGCAAATTTATAATTTAATATTGCTAGTCAAATGCCTAATGTCATAATGTCTAAGAATGTATATTATATAGGTACATTGATGTATATGATAATGTTAAAAATTAAAAATAAATTGCCATCAGTATTAAATAATTAAATAAAAATGGAGGAGAGAGCAATGCTATGGATGCTTTCTCTTGTTATGTTTGTTGGATCTTGTCTTGGAGCTGGATCACTGCCATTAAGTTAAATAAATTTATCAGAAGAAGTAAGATATAGAAGTGAAGAAGAATATTTTATGTAATATAAAATTATGTATGTATATAATAGGTGTATATCAGAATTCATTGTATCTTGTAATTTACGTGCAATATGTTTTCCATAGGACAAGTTACAATTAGTTTCAATATTAGGAGCAGGACTCCTTGTTGGTACTGCGCTAGCGATTATACCTGACTGTACCTGAGGGTGTAAGAGCATTATTTACTGTGGATGGTATTAAATAATGAAAAAGGTTCGTATAGTAGTATTGTGCAATTGCATGTTTACTGATTACCATATTTCATGAAATTAACATCTGATTAATAGTATTCCTGTTCTTTTTCCTTTTTTTACAGGCAATTTACATACTTTAACTTGGAATTAGTTTAGTACTTGGTTTATGCTTTTAATTGATCAATGTTCAGCCAGAAAAAGTGGAGGAAGACAAGAAAAGTATTACAGCAACTTTAGGTCTTATAGTAGATGCTGCTAGTTGATTGGCGGTGTTGCATTGGGAGGCTGCTGCTACTACATCTCAAGCTGATGTCGAAGTGTCTTAGTTTTTCTTCGCAATAATGTTACACAAGGTAAGAAGGTTATATACAATGTTTCAGAAATGAATTAACAAGCGCTTATAAAATATGTAAGTTAATATAATTAGCTTATCAATTTCTTTTATCGCTGAACATTAAATTATATTTTATAGGCGCCAGATGCATTTGGACTTGTGTCAATTTCTTCTTCATGAAGGTGTAGATAGAAAGTAAGAAAATAAGCAGACACTTATTAATTTTCTCTCTTGCGGCACCGTGTCTTGCACTTGTGACATATTTTGGAATTGGAAAAGTAATGTGAGTGAGTAATGTAAGCTGTGTTTGCCATAATAACTCTTTATATATATTCTAAAGATATTTCTACACAAAGTTTATGTAACAATATTGTATGGAAATATTACATTAGTATAGTAAATCTTATATTTGGATGAGGGCACTTTTACGAATTACATCCTTTTCCTGTCACTTAAAAAGAAGAAAACTTTAAGAACTTCCAATTTATTTCAAATAAATAATAATTATAATTAATTAATAACAAATAAATTAAAGTTTTTATTAAAATAAATTTGTTTAAATGAGTACAGAATATGAGAATACTAATATTAACGTAAAATTAATATGTATGGTCATATTGCTCATAATCTCATCTAAATTTAATTTAAATATTTGCAATTTTGGTAATAATACAAATAAAACTTGTATCAAGTAATATGAATATAATTTTGAATTTATTTTTAAGCTAAAAATCTTGGACCTTACTTTGTATCTAAAACATCCAACAATTTAGAGGGACTTTCTATTAAAGGACTTTAATTCTCTATATATATATATCTACTGACAATTTCGAAATTAAAAATAAATAATATTTAATGTTTATTAAAGGCTATTCAGTATTTTCCTTTCTATAATATATCTAAAATCATTGAAATAGATGATCTGCTGATATTTTTAACTAAAATAGATTGAAACTGATTGGAGAACCTACTTGTTTTAAAAACTCTTCAAAATAATCGTTTTACAGTACATTTTTCAAGATTACTTATTAATTAATATTATAATATTGTTACATTACGTTAGATAAAGATTTCATTATCTTGCCTACATATTTTTTCTTCCTATTATACAAATTAATATTTTAATTTTGTTAAAGAGTATATGGAATGTATCGCAAGATGTGTACACATACAGTTACACCCCATATGCGCACTATACTTGTTTCTTTTGCTGTATACATATGCGTATTGTTTAATAGAAACATTTATTATCTGAAAGGAAAAAATGTTCCTGCTGATGCACAAAAGCGTAACGTCATATACTGATATATCTAAACACTTATGATACTTGCCCTACAGAATGACATAATTTAGATAAAGGAAAATACTTAAATAAAGTGTGTTAGTATTTTGTTTTATATTATAGAAACAAATTTGATGTAAAGCTTATATAATTGAAGTTGCATAAAATTACTCTGCTTGCTACAGTATGCTTGCAGATATCCAAACTGTCGAAACGCAATCTCTGCAATATACAATTGTTGTATGCATATATGTATGCAAAACATATAATGGTGCGAGTTGGGAAAAAAATGCTTTACGATTTAGAACAGATACATTAGAAGCAATTGTACTAAGCATTTAACGAATAAAATTCATTTATATATTATTTATTTGCCCAATATTTCTGTTATTAAATTACGTAATTTTTCCTTAACAGACACCTATTGTAATGAAATAACATACAGTGCACAAGATAGTTAATCAATATATATTATAGAGAAACAATAGAAAATCCGGGTACTAATTTTAGATATTTTTTTAAGGATGAATGTTGTTTGTGTATATATTTCCTATCGATATGTACAAATAAAACTTGTATATATATTTAGGACATTCAGGACTGCCGCGCAAGACTGCACGCGCCAATCAGGCGCGAGAACGGACGCGGACGCGCGAAGACTCCCAATCAGGAGCGAGGACTGCCGTGCGTGCGCGAAGACGTCCAATCAGGCGCGAGAACTGCCGCGCACGCCGCCAAGACTCCCAATCAGGCGCGAGGACTGCCGCGGACGCGCGAAGACTGCCAATCAGGAGCGAGGACTGCCGCGCACGCCGCCAAGACTCCCAATCAGGCGCGAGGACTGCCGAACATGCGCGAAATTGCAAATTTAAAGGTTTAAAGGTTTAAAATTTCGTTGGCGCTAAAATGTAGCGTCAGCCATTGGTTGAACAATGAAGCAACTACTTACTTCTTTGTTCAACCAATGGTTGACGCTACCTTTTAGCGACAATGAAATTATCTTCCTTTATTCCTCCATTGTCCTCCAGACGGTCCTTTTATGTAATAAATATAATGCTCCATCTGTATACGTAATACGTCTATGCTCCGAGATGTAGGAATTACCTGGTCTGAAGTACTGTCGATCTTGTCGACGTTTGTGGTTTAATTAATCGATTCAATGATTATTGTATATAAATCATCGAATATCTTACTTATATTTTGATCTGTCGAAAAAATTATTACATTGACATTATAGATCAATATATATAATTGCAAATTTATAATTTAATATTGCTAGTCAAATGCCTAATGTCATAATGTCTAAGAATGTATATTATATATATTGATGTATATGATAATGTTAAAAATTAAAAATAAATTGCCATCAGTATTAAATAATTAAATAAAAATGGAGGAGAGAGCAATGCTATGGATGCTTTCTCTTGTTATGTTTGTTGGATCTTGTCTTGGAGCTGGATCACTGCCATTAAGTTAAATAAATTTATCAGAAGAAGTAAGATATAGAAGTGAAGAAGAATATTTTATGTAATATAAAATTATGTATGTATATAATAGGTGTATATCAGAATTCATTGTATCTTGTAATTTACGTGCAATATGTTTTCCATAGGACAAGTTACAATTAGTTTCAATATTAGGAGCAGGACTCCTTGTTGGTACTGCGCTAGCGATTATACCTGACTGTACCTGAGGGTGTAAGAGCATTATTTACTGTGGATGGTATTACTAATGAAAAAGGTTCATATAGTAGTATGTGCAATTGCATGTTTACTGATTACCATATTTCATGAAATTAACATCTGATTAATAGTATTCCTGTTCTTTTTTCTTTTTTTACAGGCAATTTACATACTTTAACTTGGAATTAGTTTAGTACTTGGTTTATGCTTTTAATTGATCAATGTTCAGCCAGAAAAAGTGGAGGAAGACAAGAAAAGTATTACAGCAACTTTAGGTCTTATAGTAGATGCTGCTAGTTGATTGGCGGTGTTGCATTGGGAGCTGCTGCTACTACATCTCAAGCTGATGTCGAAGTGTCTTAGTTTTTCTTCGCAATAATGTTACACAAGGTAAGAAGGTTATATACAATGTTTCAGAAATGAATTAACAAGCGCTTATAAAATATGTAAGTTAATATAATTAGCTTATCAATTTTTTTTATCGCTGAACATTAAATTATATTTTATAGGCGCCAGATGCATTTGGACTTGTGTCAATTTCTTCTTCATGAAGGTGTAGATAGAAAGTAAGAAAATAAGCAGACACTTATTAATTTTCTCTCTTGCGGCACCGTGTCTTGCACTTGTGACATATTTTGGAATTGGAAAAGTAATGTGAGTGAGTAATGTAAGCTATGTTTGCCATAATAACTCTTTATATATATTCTAAAGATATTTCTACACAAAGTTTATGTAACAATATTGTATGGAAATATTACATTAGTATAGTAAATCTTATATTTGGATGAGGGCACTTTTACGAATTACATCCTTTTCCTGTCACTTAAAAAGAAGAAAACTTTAAGAACTTCCAATTTATTTCAAATAAATAATAATTATAATTAATTAATAACAAATAAATTAAAGTTTTTATTAAAATAAATTTGTTTAAATGAGTACAGAATATGAGAATACTAATATTAACGTAAAATTAATATGTATGGTCATATTGCTCATAATCTCATCTAAATTTAATTTAAATATTTGCAATTTTGGTAATAATACAAATAAAACTTGTATCAAGTAATATGAATATAATTTTGAATTTATTTTTAAGCTAAAAATCTTGGACCTTACTTTGTATCTAAAACATCCAACAATTTAGAGGGACTTTCTATTAAAGGACTTTAATTCTCTATATATATATCTACTGACAATTTCGAAATTAAAAATAAATAATATTTAATGTTTATTAAAGGCTATTCAGTATTTTCCTTTCTATAATATATCTAAAATCATTGAAATAGATGATCTGCTGATATTTTTAACTAAAATAGATTGAAACTGATTGGAGAACCTACTTGTTTTAAAAACTCTTCAAAATAATCGTTTTACAGTACATTTTTCAAGATTACTTATTAATTAATATTATAATATTGTTACATTACGTTAGATAAAGATTTCATTATCTTGCCTACATATTTTTTCTTCCTATTATACAAATTAATATTTTAATTTTGTTAAAGAGTATATGGAATGTATCGCAAGATGTGTACACATACAGTTACACCCATATGCGCACTATACTTGTTTCTTTTGCTGTATACATATGCGTATTGTTTAATAGAAACATTTATTATCTGAAAGGAAAAAATGTTCCTGCTGATGCACAAAAGCGTAACGTCATATACTGATATATCTAAACACTTATGATACTTGCCCTACAGAATGACATAATTTAGATAAAGGAAAATACTTAAATAAAGTGTGTTAGTATTTTGTTTTATATTATAGAAACAAATTTGATGTAAAGTTTATATAATTGAAGTTGCATAAAATTACTCTGCTTGCTACAGTATGCTTGCAGATATCCAAACTGTCGAAACGCAATCTCTGCAATATACAATTGTTGTATGCATATATGTATGCAAAACATATAATGGTGCAAGTTGGGGAAAAAATGCTTTACGATTTAGAACAGATACATTAGAAGCAATTGTACTAAGCATTTAACGAATAAAATTCATTTATATATTATTTATTTGCCCAATATTTCTGTTATTAAATTACGTAATTTTTCCTTAACAGACACCTATTGTAATGAAATAACATACAGTGCACAAGATAGTTAATCAATATATATTATAGAGAAACAATAGAAAATCCGGGTACTAATTTTAGATATTTTTTTAAAGGATGAATGTTGTTTGTGTATATATTTCCTATCGATATGTACAAATAAAACTTGTATATATATTTAGGACATTCAGGACTGCCGCGCAAGACTGCACGCGCCAATCAGGCGCGAGAACGGACGCGGACGCGCGAAGACTCCCAATCAGGAGCGAGGACTGCCGTGCGTGCGCGAAGACGTCCAATCAGGCGCGAGAACTGCCGCGCACGCCGCCAAGACTCCCAATCAGGCGCGAGGACTGCCGCGGACGCGCGAAGACTGCCAATCAGGAGCGAGGACTGCCGCGCACGCCGCCAAACTCCATCAGGCGCGAGGACTGCCGAACATGCGCGAAATTGCAAATTTGAAGGTTTAAAGGTTTAAAATTTCGTTGGCGCTAAAATGTAGCGTCAGCCATTGGTTGAACAATGAAGCAACTACTTACTTCTTTGTTCAACCAATGGTTGACGCTACCTTTTAGCGACAATGAAATTATCTTCCTTTATTCCTCCATTGTCCTCCAGACGGTCCTTTTATGTAATAAATATAATGCTCCATCTGTATACGTAATACGTCTATGCTCCGAGATGTAGGAATTACCTGGTCTGAAGTACTGTCGATCTTGTCGACCTTTGTGGTTTAATTAATCGATTCAATGATTATTGTATATAAATCATCGAATATCTTACTTATATTTTGATCTGTCGAAAAAATTATTACATTGACATTATAGATCAATATATATAATTGCAAATTTATAATTTAATATTGCTAGTCAAATGCCTAATGTCATAATGTCTAAGAATGTATATTATATATATTGATGTATATGATAATGTTAAAAATTAAAAATAAATTGCCATCAGTATTAAATAATTAAATAAAAATGGAGGAGAGAGCAATGCTATGGATGCTTTCTCTTGTTATGTTTGTTGGATCTTGTCTTGGAGCTGGATCACTGCCATTAAGTTAAATAAATTTATCAGAAGAAGTAAGATATAGAAGTGAAGAAGAATATTTTATGTAATATAAAATTATGTATGTATATAATAGGTGTATATCAGAATTCATTGTATCTTGTAATTTACGTGCAATATGTTTTCCATAGGACAAGTTACAATTAGTTTCAATATTAGGAGCAGGACTCCTTGTTGGTACTGCGCTAGCGATTATACCTGACTATACCTGAGGGTGTAAGAGCATTATTTACTGTGGATGGTATTACTAATGAAAAAGGTTCATGTGGTATGCAATTGCATGTTTACTGATTACCATATTTCATGAAATTAACATCTAATTAATAGTATTCCTGTTCTTTTTTCTTTTTTTACAGGCAACATTACATACTTTAATTGGAATTAGTTTAGTACTTGGTTTATGCTTTTAATCGATCAATGTTCAGCCAGAAAAAGTGGAGGAAGACAAGAAAGTATTACAGCAACTTTAGGTCTTATAGTAGATGCTGCGGAGTTGCGTTGGGAGCTGCTGCTACTACATCTCAAGCTGATGTCGAAGTGTCTTAGTTTTTCTTCGCAATAATGTTGCACAAAGTAAGAAGGTTATATACAATGTTTCAGAAATGAATTAACAAGCCCTTGTAAAATATGTAAGTTAAATATAATCAGCTTATCAATTTTTATTATCATGTTGAACATTAAATTATTTTTTATAGGCGCCAGATGCATTTGGACTTGTGTCAGTTTCTTCTTCATGAAGGTGTAGATAGAAAGTAAGAAAATAAGCAGACACTTATTAATTTTCTCTCTTGCGGCACCGTGTCTTGTGACATACACTTGTGACATATTTTGGAATTGGAAAAGTGAGTAATGTAAGCTATGTTTGCCATAATAACTCTTTATATATATATTCTAAAGATATTTCTACACAAAGTTTATGTAACAATATTGTATGGAAATATTACATTAGTATAGTAAATCTTATATTTGGATAAGGGCACTTTTACGAATTACATCCTTTTCCTGTCACTTAAAAAGAAGAAAACTTTAAGATTTCCAATTTACTTCAAATAAATAATAATTATAATTAATTAAACAAATAAATTATAGTTTTTATTAAAATAAATTTGTTTAAATGAGTACAGAATATGAGAGTACTAATATTAACGTAAAATTAATATGTATGGTCATATTGCTCATAATCTCATCTAAATTTAATTTAAATATTTGCAATTTTGGTAATAATACAAATAAAACTTGTATCAAGTAATATGAATATAATTTTGAATTTATTTTTAAGCTAAAAATCTTGGACCTTACTTTGTATCTAAAACATCCAACAATTTAGAGCGACTTTCTATTAAAGGACTTTAATTCTCACATATATATCTACTGACAATTTCGAAATTAAAAATAAATAATATTTAATGTTTATTAAAGGCTGTTCAGTATTTTCCTTTCTATAATATATCCAAAATCGTTGAAATAGATGATCTGCTGATATTTTTAACTAAAATAGATTGAAACTGATTGGAGAACCTACTTGTTTTAAAAACTCTTCAAAATAATCGTTTTACAGTACATTTTTCAAGATTACTTATTAATTAATATTATAATATTGTTACATTACGTTACATAAAGATTTCATTATCTTGCCTACATATTTTTTCTTCCTATTATACAAATTAATATTTTAATTTTGTTAAAGAGTATATGGAATGTATCGCAAGATGTGCACACATACAGTTACACCCATATGCGCACTATACTTGTTTCTTTTGCTATATACATATGCGTATTGTTTAATAGAAACATTTATTATCTGAAAGGAAAAAATGTTCCTGCTGATGCACAAAAGCGTAACCATATACTGATATATCTAAACACTTATGATACTTGCCCTGCAGAATGACACAATTTAGAGCAAATACTTAAATAAAGTGTGTTAGTATTTTGTTTTATATTATAGAAACAAATTTGATGTAAAGTTTATATAATTGAAGGAGTTGCATAAAATTACTCTGCTTGCTACAGTATGCTTGCAGATATCCAAACTGTCGAAACGCAATCTCTGCAATATACAATTGTTGTAAATATATGTATGCAAAACATATAATGGTGCAAGTTGGGGAAAAAATGCCTTACGATTTAGAACAGATACATTAGAAGCAATTGTGCTAAGCATTTAACGAATAAAATCATTTATATATTATTTATTTGCCCAATATTTCTGTTATTAAATTACGTAATTTTTCCTTAACATACACCGATTGTAATGAAATAACATAGAGTGCACAAGATAGTTAATCAATATATATTATAGAGAAACAATAGAATATCCGGGCACTAATTTTAGATATTTTTTTAAAGAATGAATGTTGTTTGTGTATATATTTCCTATCGATATGTACAAATAAAACTTGTATATATATTTAGGACATTCAGGACTGCCGCGCAAGACTGCACGCGCCAATCAGGCGCGAGAGCGGACGCGGACGCGCGAAGACACCCAATCAGGAGCGAGGACTGCCGTGCGTGCGCGAAGACGTCCAATCAGGCGCGGGAACTGCCGCGCACGCCGCCAAGACTCCCAATCAGGCGCGAGGACTGCCGCGGACGCGCGAAGACGTCCAATCAGGCGCGAGGACTGCCGAACATGCGCGAAATTGCAAATTTGAAGGTTTAAAGGTTTAAATTTCGTTGGCGCTAAAATGTAGCGTCAGCCATTGGTTGAACAATGAAGCAACTACTTACTTCTTTGTTCAACCAATGGCTGACGCTACCTTTTAGCGACAATGAAATTATCTTCCTTTATTCCTCCGTTGTCCTCCAGACGGTCCTTTTATGTAATAAATATAATGCTCCATCTGTATATACGTAATACGTCTATGCTCCGAGATGTAGGAGTTACCTGGTCTGAAGTACTGTCGATCTTGTCGACCTTTGTGGTTTAATTAATCGATTCAATGATTATTGTATATAAATCATCGAATATCTTACTTATATTTTGATCTGTCGAAAAAATTATTACATTGACATTATAGATCAATATACATAATTGCAAATTTATAATTTAATATCGTATAGTCAAATTCCTAATGTCATAATGTCTAAGATGCATATTATATATATTGATGTATATGATAATGTTAAAAATTAAAAATAAATTGCCATCAGTATTAAATAATTAAATAATTATATAAAAATGGAGGAGAGAGCAATGCTATGGATGCTTTCTCTTGTTATGTTTGTTGGATCTTGTCTTGGAGCTGGATCACTGCCATTAAGTTAAATAAATTTATCAGAAGAAGTAAGATATAGAAGTGAAGAAGAATATTTTATGTAATATAAAATTATGTATGTATATAATAGGTGTATATCAGAATTCATTGTATCTTGTAATTTACGTGCAATATGTTTTCCATAGGACAAGTTACAATTAGTTTCAATATTAGGAGCAGGACTCCTTGTTGGTACTGCGCTAGCGATTATACCTGACTATACCTGAGGGTGTAAGAGCATTATTTACTGTGGATGGTATTACTAATGAAAAAGGTTCATGTGGTATGCAACTGCATGTTTACTGATTACCATATTTCATGAAATTAACATCTAATTAATAGTATTCCTGTTCTTTTTTCTTTTTTTACAGGCAACATTACATACTTTAATTGGAATTAGTTTAGTACTTGGTTTATGCTTTTAATCGATCAATGTTCAGCCAGAAAAAGTGGAGGAAGACAAGAAATGTATTACAGCAACTTTAGGTCTTATAGTAGATGCTGCGGAGTTGCGTTGGGAGCTGCTGCTACTACATCTCAAGCTGATGTCGAAGTGTCTTAGTTTTTCTTCGCAATAATGTTGCACAAAGTAAGAAGGTTATATACAATGTTTCAGAAATGAATTAACAAGCCCTTGTAAAATATGTAAGTTAATATAATTAGCTTATCAATTTTTATTATCATGTTGAACATTAAATTATTTTTTATAGGCGCCAGATGCATTTGGACTTGTGTCAGTTTCTTCTTCATGAAAGTGTAGATAGAAAGTAAGAAAATAAGCAGACACTTATTAATTTTCTCTCTTGCGGCACCGTGTCTTGTGACCACTTGTGACATATTTTGGAATTGGAAAAGTGAGTAATGTAAGCTATGTTTGCCATAATAACTCTTTATATATATTCTAAAGATATTTTTACACAAAGTTTATGTAACAATATTGTATGGAAATATTACATTAGTATAGTAAATCTTATATTTGGATAAGGGCACTTTTACGAATTACATCCTTTTCCTGTCACTTAAAAAGAAAAAAACTTTAAGATTTCCAATTTATTTCAAATAAATAATAATTATAATTAATTAAACAAATAAATTAAAGTTTTTATTAAAATAAATTTGTTTAAATGAGTACAGAATATGAGAATACTAATATTAACGTAAAATTAATATGTACGGTCATATTGCTCATAATCTCATCTAAATTTAATTTAAATATTTGCAATTTTGGTAATAATACAAATAAAACTTGTATCAAGTAATATGAATATAATTTTGAATTTATTTTTAAGCTAAAAATCTTGGACCTTACTTTGTATCTAAAACATCCAACAATTTAGAGCGACTTTCTATTAAAGGACTTTAATTCTCTATATATATCTACTGACAATTTCGAAATTAAAAATAAATAATATTTAATGTTTATTAAAGGCTATTCAGTATTTTCCTTTCTATAATATATCTAGCGATCACGGGAGAACCTTAATAACATTTTCGCGTTACTAGCGATCACGGGAGAACCTTAATAACGTTTTCGCGTTGTTAGCGATGACGGGAGAACCTTAATAACGTTTTCGCGTTATTAGCGATCACGGGAGAACCTTAATAACGTTTTCATGTTATTAGCGATCACGGGAGAACGTTAATAACGTTTTCGCGTTATTGGCGATCACGGGAGAACGTTAATAACGTTTCCGCCTTATTAGCGATCACGGGAGAACCTTAATAACGTTTTAGCGTTATTAGCGATCGCGGGAGAACCTCAATAACGTTTTCGCGTTGTTAGCGATCACGGGAGAACGTTAATAACGTTTTCGCGTTATTGGCGATCACGGGAGAACGTTAATAACGTTTCCGCCTTATTAGCGATCACGGGAGAACCTTAATAACGTTTTAGCGTTATTAGCGAGCGCGGGAGAACCTCAATAACGTTTTCGCGTTGTTAGCGATCACGGGAGAACCTTAATAACGTTTTCGCATTATTAGCGATCACGGGAGAACGTTAATAACGTTTTCGCGTTATTAGCGATCACGGGAGAACCTTAATAACGTTTTCGCGTTATTAGCGATCACGGGAGAACGTTAATAACGTTTTTGCGTTATTAGCGATCACGGGAAAACGTTAATAACGTTTTCGCGTTATTAGCGATCACGGGAGAACGTTCATAACTTTTTCGCGTTATTAGCGATCACGGGAGAACGTTAATAACGTTTTCGCGTTATTAGCGATCACGGGAGAACGTTAATAACGTTTTCGCGTTATTAGCGATCACGGGAGAACGTTAATAACGTTTACGCGTTATTAGCGATCACGGGAGAACGTTAATAACGTTTTCGCGTTATTAGCGATAACGGGAGAACGTTAATAACGTTTTCGCGTGTTTAACGATCACAGGAGAACCTTACTAACGTTTTCGCCTTTTTAGTGATCACGGGAGAACATTAATAACGTTTTCGCCTTATTAGCCATCACGGGAGAACCTTAATAAAGTTTTCGCCTTATTAATGGCCTCGGGAAAACCTTAATAAGGTTTTCGCCTTATTACGGATCTCGGAATAACCTTAATAAGGTTTTTGCCTTATTAATGGTCTCGGGAGAACCTTAATAAGGTTTTCGCCATATTACGGGTCTCGGGAGAACCTTAATAAGGTTTTCGCCTTATTACAGGTCTCGGGAGAACCTTAATAAGGCGAGAACCTTAATGAGGCGAGTAGCTCATTGAAGCTTCTCCCGCTAACCGTAATAAGGCGAGAGGCTTATTCAAGCTTCTCCCGCTAACCGTAATAAGGCGAGAGGCTTATTCAAGCTTCTCCCGCTAACCGTAATAAGGCGAGAGGCTTATTCAAGCTTCTCCCGCTAACCGTAATAAGGCGAGAGGCTTATTAAAGCTTCTCCCGCTAACCGTAATAAGGCGAGAGGCTTATTAAAGCTTCTCCCGCTAACCGTAATAAGGCGAGAGGCTTATTAAAGCTTCTCCCGCTAACCGTAATAAGGCGAGAGGCTTATTAAAGCTTCTCCCGCTAACCGTAATAAGGCGAGAGGCTTATTAAAGCTTCTCCCGCTAACCGTAATAAGGCGAGAGGCTTATTAAAGCTTCTCCCGCTAACCGTAATAAGGCGAGAGGCTTATTAAAGCTTCTCCCGCTAACCGTAATAAGGCGAGAGGCTTATTAAAGCTTCTCCCGCTAACCGTAATAAGGCGAGAGGCTTATTAAAGCTTCTCCCGCTAACCGTAATAAGGCGAGAGGCTTATTAAAGCTTCTCCCGCTAACCGTAATAAGGCGAGAGGCTTATTAAAGCTTCTCCCGCTAACCGTAATAAGGCGAGAGGCTTATTAAAGCTTCTCCCGCTAACCGTAATAAGGCGAGAGGCTTATTAAAGCTTCTCCCGCTAACCGTAATAAGGCGAGAGGCTTATTAAAGCTTCTCCCGCTAACCGTAATAAGGCGAGAGGCTTATTAAAGCTTCTCCCGCTAACCGTAATAAGGCGAGAGGCTTATTAAAGCTTCTCCCGCTAACCGTAATAAGGCGAGAGGCTTATTAAAGCTTCTCCCGCTAACCGTAATAAGGCGAGAGGCTTATTAAAGCTTCTCCCGCTAACCGTAATAAGGCGAGAGGCTTATTAAAGCTTCTCCCGCTAACCGTAATAAGGCGAGAGGCTTATTAAAGCTTCTCCCGCTAACCGTAATAAGGCGAGAGGCTTATTAAAGCTTCTCCCGCTAACCGTAATAAGGCGAGAGGCTTATTAAAGCTTCTCCCGCTAACCGTAATAAGGCGAGAGGCTTATTAAAGCTTCTCCCGCTAACCGTAATAAGGCGAGAGGCTTATTAAAGCTTCTCCCGCTAACCGTAATAAGGCGAGAGGCTTATTAAAGCTTCTCCCGCTAACCGTAATAAGGCGAGAGGCTTATTAAAGCTTCTCCCGCTAACCGTAATAAGGCGAGAGGCTTATTAAAGCTTCTCCCGCTAACCGTAATAAGGCGAGAGGCTTATTAAAGCTTCTCCCGCTAACCGTAATAAGGCGAGAGGCTTATTAAAGCTTCTCCCGCTAACCGTAATTAGGCGAGAGGCTTATTAAAGCTTCTCCCGCTAACCGTAATTAGGCGAGAGGCTTATTAAAGCTTCTCCCGCTAACCGTAATTAGGCGAGAGGCTTATTAAAGCTTCTCCCGCTAACCGTAATTAGGCGAGAGGCTTATTAAAGCTTCTCCCGCTAACCGTAATTAGGCGAGAGGCTTATTAAAGCTTCTCCCGCTAACCGTAATTAGGCGAGAGGCTTATTAAAGCTTCTCCCGCTAACCGTAATTAGGCGAGAGGCTTATTAAAGCTTCTCCCGCTAACCGTAATTAGGCGAGAGGCTTATTAAAGCTTCTCCCGCTAACCGTAATTAGGCGAGAGGCTTATTAAAGCTTCTCCCGCTAACCGTAATTAGGCGAGAGGCTTATTAAAGCTTCTCCCGCTAACCGTAATTAGGCGAGAGGCTTATTAAAGCTTCTCCCGCTAACCGTAATTAGGCGAGAGGCTTATTAAAGCTTCTCCCGCTAACCGTAATTAGGCGAGAGGCTTATTAAAGCTTCTCCCGCTAACCGTAATTAGGCGAGAGGCTTATTAAAGCTTCTCCCGCTAACCGTAATTAGGCGAGAGGCTTATTAAAGCTTCTCCCGCTAACCGTAATTAGGCGAGAGGCTTATTAAAGCTTCTCCCGCTAACCGTAATTAGGCGAGAGGCTTATTAAAGCTTCTCCCGCTAACCGTAATTAGGCGAGAGGCTTATTAAAGCTTCTCCCGCTAACCGTAATTAGGCGAGAGGCTTATTAAAGCTTCTCCCGCTAACCGTAATTAGGCGAGAGGCTTATTAAAGCTTCTCCCGCTAACCGTAATTAGGCGAGAGGCTTATTAAGCTTCTCCCGCTAACCGTAATTAGGCGAGAGGCTTATTAAAGCTTCTCCCGCTAACCGTAATTAGGCGAGAGGCTTATTAAAGCTTCTCCCGCTAACCGTAATTAGGCGAGAGGCTTATTAAAGCTTCTCCCGCTAACCGTAATTAGGCGAGAGGCTTATTAAAGCTTCTCCCGCTAACCGTAATTAGGCGAGAGGCTTATTAAAGCTTCTCCCGCTAACCGTAATTAGGCGAGAGGCTTATTAAAGCTTCTCCCGCTAACCGTAATAGGCGAGAGGCTTATTAAAGCTTCTCCCGCTAACCGTAATTAGGCGAGAGGCTTATTAAAGCTTCTCCCGCTAACCGTAATTAGGCGAGAGGCTTATTAAAGCTTCTCCCGCTAACCGTAATTAGGCGAGAGGCTTATTAAAGCTTCTCCCGCTAACCGTAATTAGGCGAGAGGCTTATTAAAGCTTCTCCCGCTAACCGTAATTAGGCGAGAGGCTTATTAAAGCTTCTCCCGCTAACCGTAATTAGGCGAGAGGCTTATTAAAGCTTCTCCCGCTAACCGTAATTAGGCGAGAGGCTTATTAAAGCTTCTCCCGCTAACCGTAATTAGGCGAGAGGCTTATTAAAGCTTCTCCCGCTAACCGTAATTAGGCGAGAGGCTTATTAAAGCTTCTCCCGCTAACCGTAATTAGGCGAGAGGCTTATTAAAGCTTCTCCCGCTAACCGTAATTAGGCGAGAGGCTTATTAAAGCTTCTCCCGCTAACCGTAATTAGGCGAGAGGCTTATTAAAGCTTCTCCCGCTAACCGTAATTAGGCGAGAGGCTTATTAAAGCTTCTCCCGCTAACCGTAATTAGGCGAGAGGCTTATTAAAGCTTCTCCCGCTAACCGTAATTAGGCGAGAGGCTTATTAAAGCTTCTCCCGCTAACCGTAATTAGGCGAGAGGCTTATTAAAGCTTCTCCCGCTAACCGTAATTAGGCGAGAGGCTTATTAAAGCTTCTCCCGCTAACCGTAATAGGCGAGAGGCTTATTAAAGCTTCTCCCGCTAACCGTAATTAGGCGAGAGGCTTATTAAAGCTTCTCCCGCTAACCGTAATTAGGCGAGAGGCTTATTAAAGCTTCTCCCGCTAACCGTAATTAGGCGAGAGGCTTATTAAAGCTTCTCCCGCTAACCGTAATAAGGCGAGAGGCTTATTAAAGCTTCTCCCGCTAACCGTAATTAGGCGAGAGGCTTATTAAAGCTTCTCCCGCTAACCGTAATTAGGCGAGAGGCTTATTAAAGCTTCTCCCGCTAACCGTAATTAGGCGAGAGGCTTATTAAAGCTTCTCCCGCTAACCGTAATTAGGCGAGAGGCTTATTAAAGCTTCTCCCGCTAACCGTAATTAGGCGAGAGGCTTATTAAAGCTTCTCCCGCTAACCGTAATTAGGCGAGAGGCTTATTAAAGCTTCTCCCGCTAACCGTAATTAGGCGAGAGGCTTATTAAAGCTTCTCCCGCTAACCGTAATTAGGCGAGAGGCTTATTAAAGCTTCTCCCGCTAACCGTAATTAGGCGAGAGGCTTATTAAAGCTTCTCCCGCTAACCGTAATTAGGCGAGAGGCTTATTAAAGCTTCTCCCGCTAACCGTAATTAGGCGAGAGGCTTATTAAAGCTTCTCCCGCTAACCGTAATTAGGCGAGAGGCTTATTAAAGCTTCTCCCGCTAACCGTAATTAGGCGAGAGGCTTATTAAAGCTTCTCCCGCTAACCGTAATTAGGCGAGAGGCTTATTAAAGCTTCTCCCGCTAACCGTAATTAGGCGAGAGGCTTATTAAAGCTTCTCCCGCTAACCGTAATTAGGCGAGAGGCTTATTAAAGCTTCTCCCGCTAACCGTAATTAGGCGAGAGGCTTATTAAAGCTTCTCCCGCTAACCGTAATTAGGCGAGAGGCTTATTAAAGCTTCTCCCGCTAACCGTAATTAGGCGAGAGGCTTATTAAAGCTTCTCCCGCTAACCGTAATTAGGCGAGAGGCTTATTAAAGCTTCTCCCGCTAACCGTAATTAGGCGAGAGGCTTATTAAGTTCTCCCGTAACCGTAATTAGCGAGAGCTTATTAAAGCTTCTCCCGCTAACCGTAATTAGGCGAGAGGCTTATTAAAGCTTCTCCCGCTAACCGTAATTAGGCGAGAGGCTTATTAAAGCTTCTCCCGCTAACCGTAATTAGGCGAGAGGCTTATTAAAGCTTCTCCCGCTAACCGTAATTAGGCGAGAGGCTTATTAAAGCTTCTCCCCGCTAACCGTAATTAGGCGAGAGGCTTATTAAAGCTTCTCCCGCTAACCGTAATTAGGCGAGAGGCTTATTAAAGCTTCTCCCGCTAACCGTAATTAGGCGAGAGGCTTATTAAAGCTTCTCCCGCTAACCGTAATTAGGCGAGAGGCTTATTAAAGCTTCTCCCGCTAACCGTAATTAGGCGAGAGGCTTATTAAAGCTTCTCCCGCTAACCGTAATTAGGCGAGAGGCTTATTAAAGCTTCTCCCGCTAACCGTAATTAGGCGAGAGGCTTATTAAAGCTTCTCCCGCTAACCGTAATTAGGCGAGAGGCTTATTAAAGCTTCTCCCGCTAACCGTAATTAGGCGAGAGGCTTATTAAAGCTTCTCCCGCTAACCGTAATTAGGCGAGAGGCTTATTAAAGCTTCTCCCGCTAACCGTAATTAGGCGAGAGGCTTATTAAAGCTTCTCCCGCTAACCGTAATTAGGCGAGAGGCTTATTAAAGCTTCTCCCGCTAACCGTAATAGGCGGAGGCTTATTAAGCTTCCCCGCTAACTAAGGCGAGAGGCTTATTAAAGCTTCTCCCGCTAACCGTAATTAGGCGAGAGGCTTATTAAAGCTCTCAATAAGGCGAGAGCTTCTCCGTAACCGTAATAGGCGAAGGCTTATTAAGCTTCTCCCGCTAACCGTAATAGGCGAGAGGCTTATTAAAGCTTCTCCCGCTAACCGTAATAGCGAGAGCCCCCGTACCGTAATAAGGCGAGAGGCTTATTAAAGCTTCTCCCGCTAACCGTAATAAGGCGAGAGGCTATTAAAGCTTCTCCCGCTAACCGTAATAGGCGAGAGCTATTAAAGTCTCCCGCTAACCGTAAGCCTTAAGGCGAGAAGGCTTATAAAGCTTCTCCCGTAACCGTAATAAGGCGAGAGGCTTATTAAAGCTTCTCCCGCTAACCGTAATAAGGCGAGAGGCTTATTAAAGCTTCTCCCGCTAACCGTAATTAAGGCGAGAGGCTTATTAAAGCTTCTCCCGCTAACCGTAATTAGGCGAGAGGCTTATTAAAGCTTCTCCCGCTTAACCGTAATTAAGGCGAGAGGCTTATTAAAGCTTTCTCCCGCTTAACCGTAATTAGGCGAGAGGCTTATTAAAGCTTCTCCCGCTAACCGTAATAAGGCGAGAGGCTTATTAAAGCTTCTGCCCGCTAAACCGTAATAAGGCGAGAGGCTTATTAAAGCTTCTCCCCGCTAACCGTAATAAGGCGAGAGGCTTATTAAAGCTTCTCCCGAACCGTTAAACCCGTTAATTAAGGCGAGAGGCTTAATTAAAGCTTCTCCCCGGCTAAACCGGTAATTAAGGCGAGAGGCTTATTAAAGCTTCTCCCGCTAACCGTAATAAGGCGAGAGGCTTATTAAAGCTTCTCCCGCTAACCGTAATTAGGCGAGAGGCTTATTAAAGCTTCTCCCGCATTAACGAGAATAAGACGAGAGGCTTCTCCCGTTAACCGTAATAAGGCGAGAGGCTTATTAAAGCTTCTCCCGCTAACGGTAATAAGGCGAGAGGCTTCTCCCGTTAACCGTAATAAGGCGAGAGGCTTATTAAAGCTTCTCCCGCTAACCGTAATAAGGCGAGAAGCTTATTAAAGCTTCTCCCGCTAACCGTAATAAGGCGAGAGGCTTCTCCCGTTAACCGTAATAAGGCGAGAGGCTTATTAAAACTTCTCCCGTTAACCGTAATAAGGCGAGAAGCTTATAAAAGCTTCTCCCGTTAACCGTAATAAGGCGAGAGGCTTCTCCCGTTAACCGTAATAAGGCGAGAGGCTTCTCCCGTTAACCGTAATAAGGCGAGAGGCTTATTAAAGCTTTCGCCGTTTACCGTAATAAGGCGAGTAGCTTTATAAGCTTCGCCCGTTAACCGTAATAAGGCGAGAGGCTTATTAAAGCTTCGCCCGTTAACCGTAATAAGGCGATAGGCTTATTAAAGCTTCGCCCGTTAACCGTAATAAGGCGAGAGGCTTATTAAAGCTTCGCCCGTTAACCGTAATAAGGCGAGAGGCTTATTAAGCTTCGCCCGTTAACCGTAATAAGGCGAGAGGCTTATTAATGCTTCGCCCGCGCTGTTAACCGTAATAAGGCGAGAGGCTTATTAAAGCTTCGCCCGTTAACCGTAATAAGGCGAGAGGCTTATTAATGCTTCGCCCGTAAACCGTAATAAAGCGAGAGGCTTATTAAAGCTTCGGCCGTAAACCGTAATAAGGCGAGAGGCTTATTAAAGCTTCGCCCGTAAACCGTAATAAGGCGAGAGGCTTATTAAAGCTTCGCCCGTTAACCGTAATAAGGCGAGAGGCTTATTAAAGCTTCGCCCGTAAACCGTTATAAGGCGAGAGGCTTATTAAAGCTTCTCCCGGTAACCTTAATAAAGTTTTCGGGAGAACCTTAATAAAGTTTTCGCCTTATTAAGGGTCTCGTGAGAACCTTAATAAGGTTTTCGCCTTATTAAGGGTCTAGGGAGAACCTTAATAAAGTTTTCGCCTTAGTAAGGATCTCGGAAGAACCTTAAAAAGGTTTTCGCCTTATTAAGGGTCTCGGGAGAACCTTAATAAGGTTTTCGCCTTATTATAGGTCTCGGGAGAACCTTAATAAGGTTTTCGCCTTATTAAGAGTCTCGGAAGAACCTTAATAAAGTTTTCGCCTTATTAAGGGTCTCGTGAGAACCTTAATAAGGTTTTTGCCTTATTAAGGATCTCGGGAGAACCTTAATAAAGTTTTCGCCTTAATAAGGATCTCGTGAGAACCTTAATATTGTTTTCGCTTTATTAAGGGTCTCGGGAGAACTTTAATAAGGTTTTCGCCTTATTATGGGTCTCGGGAGAACCTTAATAAGGTTTTCACCTTATTATGGGTCTCGGGAGAACCTTAATAAGGTTTTCGCCTTATTATGGGTCTCGGGTGAACCTTATTAAGATTTTCGCCTTATTATGGGTCTCGGGAGAACTTTAATAAGGTTTTCGCCTTATTAAAGGTCTAAGGCCCGGTTGCACCAACATTATTTTAGGTTTAACATCCTTTGCACGTACAAAAATTTTAAACAAATTTTTCGTAACCACATAGTCGTAGGAAAAACTGGCAAATCATAGTCGATTATTCTTTTTGCGGTAAAAGAATAATTAACTGTGATTGGTCAGTTTTCTTACCACCTTACGATTACGACTAAAATTTTTGTACGTTCAAAGACTTTAAACGAAACATAAATATATGTCTGTCTTTATTTATTTAAAGAGAAAGATAAAGATAAATATATATTTAAGTTGGGAGCGTCGTGTTTGACCACGTTGCGATTGATCACAACCAATTGTATCTACCTGTGCCTAGGGTAACCAGCAACGATTAACCAATCAGAGAGTCCTATTTTGAATTGGTCAAGTGGCGACGTGGTCAATCGGGTGCCACCCATTTAAGTCTCGCTTAAAGCAAAAATAACGTTGGTGCTACCGCGCCTAAGAATGAACTATGAATAACGGCCATATAGAATGGATATATAGTTCTTATTACGTGTTGCCTAACCCTGTGCATGACCTTTATCTCGACCATTTTAACACACTATTTTTTTCCGTTTGCTAGATATAGGGTCTGTTCGTTTTAGCTGCACTGCTGCACTAGTGTTTTTAAGTTAGAAAGAGACAATCATACTTTCTTTCACTTTAACTAATTGCACTAGTGCAGA
Source organism: Camponotus floridanus (assembly GCF_003227725.1). Lineage (NCBI taxonomy): Eukaryota > Metazoa > Arthropoda > Insecta > Hymenoptera > Formicidae > Camponotus > Camponotus floridanus. Next base: position 31,739 of record NW_020229346.1, read on the forward strand.
AGTGCAGCTAAAACGAACAAACCCATAAATTGAGTTTTTAATATGTTACAAAATTTTATTTGAATTGTGAGTGTGAAACGCGTAAATATTCTTGCTTTGATTTATTTTTACATCTGTTATACAAACAAGTTTTTGATACTTAACCTCAAGTTATTGTCAAATTATTCGATAATAATTACAGGTAGATTATTTAACATATGAATATTATAATTATTAAAAACTAAATTAACTAAATTAAAACTAATTTAATTATTAAAAACTTGACTAGCGTCTGAAATTACATTATTTCGAATGATGTATCTTGTCTATCATAGTATATCTTAACCCACAGATATTAAATATTATATGTAATATAGAATCTACAAAAAACTAACCTAAAATATACATGATATACTAGATCGTTTCTTTTATATAGAGTATTATATAGATTACATGCTCTGTAACATCAATACAAATAAGAAAAAAAGAAAGGAAAGAAAAAAAAGAATATGTTTATATTTTATGAAGAATATGTTTATATTTCTTGGATTTTATTGGTTTGTCATAATGGTAATTTATATTATTTATTAGTGAGCTTATTACATATATTTTGCTATATTTGTCCCATAATAGAGCTGGTGATGGGAGAGAAAAATTGGAAAGATTGGAAACCTTTTGTATATGGAGGTTTAGCTTCTATTGTCGCTGAACTTTGTAAGTGAATAATTGAATTGTAACGTTTGTGGATAAATTAAATAAATGTATGATAGACCTGCATAATTCTTACAGGTACTTTTCCTCTGGACACAACAAAAACACGCTTGCAAATACAAGGTCAAAAATATGATCCAAAATTTGCACGTTTAAGATATTCTGGTATGACAGATGCTTTATTACAAATATCCAAGCAAGAAGGAATTAGAGGATTATATTCGGGGTAAATATTTTTGCATAAAAGTAATGTTTAATAATAAAGATTTTATTACTATTCTAAAATTTGGAACTTATTCTATTTTTAAATATCATTATTCAGTTTTAAATGATTTTTTTGTGAAAAAAATATTTTATAGTTTAATTTAGAAGGAATAGCAAAGCTTTAAAATAATATAATTTTTTTAACTTATATGATGTGTCATTCTTATAAAATATTGAATATATAAAAGCAATTTTAATAGCAATTTTTTTTTATTATCTAGGATTAGTTCTGCAATCTTACGTCAAGCAACATATGGGACAATAAAATTTGGAACTTATTATTCTCTTAAAAAGGCTGTGATTGACATTTGGGCAATGAATGACTTATTCATGTTAAATATTGTTTGTGCAGCATTAGCTGGAGCTATTTCAAGTGCAATTGCCAATCCTACTGATGTGGTAAAAGTTCGCATGCAAGTTACTGGTGGTACTACAAACATATCATTGTTTACTTGCTTCCAAGATGTATACAAACATGAAGGTATTCGTGGGCTTTGGAGGGTAATTTATATTTTTTTTATATATTGTCATCTACACATACTTGTATATTCTAAATATTATGTTATTTAATATTTTTGTATATTCTAAATATTGTTATTTAATATTTTAAAGTAAAAATGGTCAAGTACATATAGATACTTTAAAATATATAATTATTTTAATTTGCGGTATAATAGTACAAGTAATTTTTAAAAGCAAAAGAATTATTAATTGCAAAAGAAATATAAAACACTAATTACATATTGCAACATTTTATAATTTTTACAATGATGAGTCATAATTTCCTGATGTTTTAATATACATACGACATATAAGTTTTAAGAGAAAAGTATTTACAAACATGTGAATACCATATTAATTATCTCTATTGATTAAATCAAAAATTATAATTAAGAACGTACTTATGGCACAAAATTGCTAATAAAAAATTTTATTTTGAAAGCATTTTTTGCACTACTTTTTTTTATCAATAACTAATTTTATCAACTTCATTTTATATACACAAATATCTTTATAAAATGCAGTTGATAAAATTAGTTGTCGATAAAAAAAAGTAATATATGTAAAAAATGCTTTCAAAATAAAATATTTTACTAGCAATTTTGAACCATAAGTACGTTCCTAATTAATACACACACACACACACACACACACACACACATATATATATATATGTATGTATGTATGTATGTATATATGTATGTATGTATGTATGTATGTATGTATGTATGTATGTATATATACAGTGTCAAGGCAATCTCTTCCAAAAAAAAAAAACTTGTAGCTTTCCTCCAGAGTTTTTCAAAACACTATAATATATTTTCATCGAGTACTTTTCGAGTTATGTGGCTTGAAATAATTTCTTAATATTTACATAAACCATAAAATATCTAGTAAAATATTCATTTTTCGATTATCTTACCTTAATACTTTTATGTACAAAATAATGAGAGGAATCAATTGATGTAAAGAAGTCACATAATTGTTTAGAAAAAAAAGTATGTAATTGTTAATTGCATATTTTTCCTTTGAAACAATTATGTGTTTTCTGTACACCAATTGATTCCTTTCATTATTTCATACATAAAAGTATTAAGGTAAAATAATCAAAAAAATGAATATTTTACTAGTTATTTTATGGTTTATGTAAAATTAAGAGATTATTTCAAGCCTTATAACTCGAAAAGTACTTGATGAAAAAATACTTTATTATAGTGTTTTGAAAATCTCTCAAGATAAGCTGCAAGAGCTTTTTTGGGGGAGAGATTGTTCTGACATTTGGTATACACATGTGTGTGTACACACACACACACACACACACACACACACAACACACACTTTGTTACATATATATATATATATATAATATATATATATATATATATATAAATTATAAAAATAATAGAATACAGAAAGGAAGCAATCAGAGCCAGTATATGGAATTTCATCTCTCTTGTTATCGTTCATTTATTATCAATATGATGTGTACATATGTGAATCTCTGTGTTCATGTCTATACTTGTTTTTTTCTCTTCGATTTCCTGGTCAGCTAACTTTGGAAGAGAATATTATTAGAGATAACGAACACGCTGAAACTTTTCAATTTTTCAGTTTAGAACAACATAAAAGATACGATTTTAAATTTGGCAATCATTTAGAGACGATTTAAAAATGACAGAATTTAATGTAATGGTTTCCAAAATTCGATTTATATTTAAATCTGTTATTGACTTTTTTTATTCATTTTAATTTAATTTTGTTATGTGCTGAGTTTGGTCTGAAGAAAGGATCAAAATGTTTACCAATTGTTTGAATCGATAAAGTTATATGCTTCTTTTCTTTATCTTATTTAATTAAATCTTATCTTATTAAGATAAGATTCTTTAGAGTTTTTATTTGTAATATTTTATATTCTTTAATATTTATAATATTTATAATATTTATCTTTTATCTCAGATAAATAAAATTTTTTCTTTTTTTTTTTTTAGGGTGTTGGGCCGACTGCTCAACGAGCGGCCGTTATCGCGGCTGTAGAGTTACCTATATATGACTACACCAAGAATAAATGTATGAGTGTATTGGGAAACAGCATTAGTAATCATTTCGTGTAAGTTTTTCTTGTCACTAAATGTGGATATTACTTCTACACAAAGTATTTTAAATATATATATATATATATATATATATATATATATATATATATTGATTATTGTGATATAAACATTTTAAATTTATGATAATCATGCTAAATTACATAAGTTTTAATAGAAACATTATTTACAGGGACAAGTTTCTATCTTTATGTGTATATGTGTGTGTGTATGTGTGTGTGTATGTATATATATATATATATATATATACACATATATACATACATAACTTCTAAATTACATATTTTTATTGATATAAATCTTATTTATTACATAATTATTATTGTCAATTAACCCTTATCCGGACAGCTAACATATCTATTTCTTTTAACAAAGCTGTCTTAATTTATAATAAGAAATTTATCCATATAATTTAATATTTGCAATTTATTTGACAATTTTTTTATGTGTGTGCGTCCGTGTGTGAGTGCGCGCGCAATTTTGTGTGTGTGTGTTTCTGTAAAATAGTAATAATTATTATGAAATATACTATATATATGTATCCATAGAGAAAACTTTTGATTAATTGCATAAAGGACTAGAGGATTTAATAATAAAAATTAAAACCACGACGTATGTATCAAAAATTTTTTATTTATTTGTGATACGATGTGTTACCTTGAATTGGTATCTAAAAATTTAACGTTATCATTATGAAAGATTGATTGAATATTGAAAAGACAAAGAAAAAAAGAGAGAGATTTGTATCTAAATTCTTTTTAATAATTCTTAATTTATTTATTTTGTTTTTTTTAACATATCCTACAAAGATACACATTATTAAGATATACATTATCGCACTGAGTATGGATTTCTCACATGAAATGAATTTTAGAAACAGTTTTTCATAAATATAAATATAATTCTCATCTTCATTTTACAAATATATATATATATATATATATATATATATATATATATATATATAATTTTCTCAACTTCTAATATGTTAGCAAATAAACTCCAAATACGAACTTTTTTCTTTTTTTCCTTTTCTCGCTCTGTCTCTTTTCCTCCTCTTTTTAACCATATGTTAAAACGTCAAAAACTCCTATATTTTTTTTACATATTATACACGTTTTCACTTGTGTATAGCACATATATATTTCAACTTATATATTTGAGAAAATTAAACATTTATTTTTGTATAATTTTTTAAAATCTGTATATCTATTTATATATCAAATACATCAACGAGATGTAACAGATCTTATATTTGTTTAAATATATATACAATAATAACAGTTTACTACTTATTTCCGATATATTCGAAAATTGATATATGTCGAAATTTTCAATTTTAAATTAATTATATTTATTAATATATATATTGTATCAAATATATTTATTAATTATATTTATTATATTATATTATATTATATTATATTATATTATATAATTATATTATATTATATTATTATATTTATTAATATATATATCAAATTCTTTCTGATTCAAAAATTAATATTTTCATTTTTAAATAACTGCAGGTTTAATTCAATTGTTAATGTTTTTGATTTAAAGAACAGTAATTTAAAAATTATAATCCATATATTGTGCGTTATTATAAAAAAGGAGTAAAACTCTCTTAAAATTTAAATTTTATTTCCAGATTCTTTGGACATTGTCATGCGTATGGGCACATGCGATAGACGGATTTTGAGATGACCAGAGAAGCTTGACACGTGCGCGGAAGCTGTGTTCAGCACTCTGTGTTTAATTCAAGAATTGTTATGATAATCGTCCATGCAGATGATTATACATGTTAATCTACTTTGAAAGTTTGATGAGACTTATTGGTTAGCGTTTATGCATTTTAAAGCTTTGAGAATGTTTAAGTTACTAACGAACCGTCACATAATTTCCTAATTTTTCTATTGTAGACAAAATTCTCTTTTGTTGACGCTTTTATTTCTATTCGTATTTGGAAATGTATTTTATCGAAATATTAAGTATCATCTCGCGCACAAATATGATATTTTATATTTTTTCTATAATATCTGGATAAGGGTTAATTTTTCTAAAACTATAATCTAAAACCTAAAATTACAGTATAAAAAATTGTTAAACTAATCAAATATTCGAAGTCCACTAATTGAAGGGCTATGCAATTAGATTAAAAGAGAAAGATATTTTTTTGTAAAATGTAATTTAAAATGTTATATTTTTAGGTATATAACATATTATGTAATCTGTATAATATATATATATATATATATAATGTAATTGTATGTGAATACCATTGCATCTTTTAGGTCGAGTTTTGCAGCTAGTATGGGAAGTGCTGTAGCTTCAACGCCTATAGATGTTATTCGCGTAAGTAAATTATTCTATATTTGTGCAATATACATAATTGATACATATTTTTTCTTATATATATATATATATATATATATATATATGAGACTGGCTCAGATATCAAGTCGTACGTGTTCGCCCAAACTCGATTTCGAGTTATTAGTAGATTTGAAGTGCAAATAGTGCGATCACATCAATCAATATAACTATACTGACATCATCTATTTTCAATGTCATACAGACATCACTTTTATGTGTACTTATTATGGAACGTCAAATTCTTCATTTCTCAGACTCGTACCACTTGATCGATACCATTTGAGTCTTTACACACACACTCGTTATATATATATATATATATATATATATATATATATATATATATATATATATATATATATATAGACATGTTTTCTGTTCTTTAGACTCGATTGATGAATCAAAGGAGAGTACACGTCGATAGCAATAAGCTCTCATCACACATTTACAATGGCAGTATAGATTGCTTGATTCAGGTATAAAACTTTAATTATCCAAGATATTTATATATACATATATGTTTGTCTCAATCATGGAAATTAGAATAAAGAGTCAGTTTTGAAATTAATGATTTTTAAATGATATTATTTAGGAGTCAATTTTTTGAAATCTATCTACATAATGATAATGTTTTTTAAATGATGAAATGAATTTTGTTATATAAATTTTCTGTATAAAGTACTGATGACAGTTTTACAGCATATTTAAAGCTTTATTCCATTTTCCATATTTTTATAACGTTTATACTTACTTTTTCAAAATGTATTACATCTCTAATATACCCATTTGTAAGAAGAATAATTTTGTTTCATATAGACGATTAAATATGAAGGAATTTTAGCACTATACAAAGGTTTCATCCCGACGTGGTTTAGAATGGGGCCATGGAATATTATATTTTTTATTACTTACGAGCAGTTGAAATGTTTGTGATGTATCATCAAATATTTATATCGAAATGTTTAGAATTTTTCGTCAAACTAAGATTTAAAAGAATTTAATGTAAACGTCATTATGTATAACGTTTACTATTTCAATCGTAATCTCAGTCGTAATTTGTTAAACATGAAAGTAATGTATTAATTATTTTAATGTGAGTATAAGATAGGTATATACATTTATATAAAGTACACAAAAACACAAATTACCTTTCAATCTTCCATTGGTATAATATTATAATTAATATAATTTTATAGAGAGAGAGAGAGAGAGAGAGAGAGAGAAACAGATATATGGAAAGAAAGTTGGAAATATTTAAGAGCTTCCCAAAGTACAAGCTTCCAAAATCTATTTAATTGAATTATGCAAACAAAAACTGTATAAAATTTATTACAAATTTATTTTGTCAATGTTCTTACAAGTAGGGTTATTCTGCTTCAATCTCGAAATTTTTGTACGTAATGTTTCAGGATCCATAAGATAATCTTCAGTGATAGATCTCACTTTAAGAGACTTAAGTTTTATTTAAAAATTCATGTTCTTCAATGTGTCTTTAAGGAGCTACATGTCTCTATTTAAGTTGCCCAGCTAAAATTGGTTGCAGGATAATATTGCGCATGATGTGTAACAATATTAGTCAATATTCTTTAATTTTTACTTGTTTTAAATTTTATTCAAAAGACGTGGAATATTGTAAAGCGTAATGCTGTTGCGCAAGCGATTGCCTACCTTATAGATGATGAGAACATGTAGCTTCTATAAAGAGTATGACTTTGTTGACAAAAATTGATTCTCTTGGTGACAATCTACCAATCCCTTGAAATTTGTCCTGAAATCTTATATATTCTTGTAAATTCGATTCTGTGTATATCAAATTCTTATTAAGTGTATCAATGAATATTGATGAATCCAAATGTTAAGTGCTGCATATAGAAACAAAAATTTAAGATTTATCGTAATGTTTTTTTATAATACTAGTCAATATTATTTATCATGAATACATGTTGAATCAATTTACTTTCAATACTTTTCCACAGCATTTATTGTTATACTTCTAGTACATATGCTAGTCATTCTAAGAGATTCTTATAAAATCAATATATTAAATTATATAATCTACATAAAGATCTACATAAAGATCTACTGATCTACTGATAGATATTGTTAATGTTATAAATAGTATTGATATTAAAATGTAGAATGGTTAATTTAATTTTGCAAAATTTTAATTTGCATATCATATAAATTAAATTTATATCTGTAAACATACAAATATACAGATCATATGATATAATTTTTATATCATACTGTGAACATGGTTTGTTTTCCACTAATTATAGGAGCACATGTCATGTTACATGTATAAATATGACTTTATTGTTGTTTAGCATTCTCTATTCTAAAACAAATTTTATATGTATATATATATATATATATATATATATATATATATATATATAATTTATTTATTTATATTTATAATAGAGTACAAATGTACATATTATGTATTTAATATTTAACATTCTTAATTTACAACACGCAATGCTTATTTTGCAATATTTAAGAGTTAATCAATCTGTATCAAACAATGATATAATAATTTATTTATTTGCAATGTGAAATCATTTATCTTTTTGTTAGAAAGACCAATATATATAGAAACACGTTTTTTCATGAAGGAAAATTATAAAATGTAATATATTATACAACACCGTATGCACGCACGTATACATACATATACATACATATCTACGCGCGAGCGCGTTTACATAATATTTTACAATATATAAATTACATTAGAATTTTAATGTTAATGTAAAAACTTATTAAAAAATATACATTAGAAATTTAATATATTCAACTATACTTTTTCTTCTTACATTCAAATAAGAAAAAGTTTAAATAATTATGTATATTGAACTTATTTTCTTAAAAAAAGGACTTGTAGAAAATATAAAATATATGGTACAATTTTACATGAATTTACTTTTCTTGAATATAAATTATACATATTTTTCAGAATAAAAATTATACACAAATCAAAAATTGCGATATATATTATATATATATATATATATATATATATATATATATATATATATACACACATTGCACGTATGTATGTATGTACGTATGTAATCTTCGTAGTATATATATATCGCAATTTATGATTTGTGTATAATTTGTATTCTGAAAAACATGTATAGTTTTATATATTTTTTTATATACGATAATTTTCATAAGGATAGGAAGGAAGTCACCGGAAGTAAGCTGTATAAAGTGAGTCCTGATATACAATAGATAATTTAAATGCTGAAAAGCGTCTTTTTTCATGTTGGTGCTCGACGCTCATTTTCAGCGTCGGAAGACATTACGTGATTAAAAATAAAGATATCAATTCGTCATTTTTTATCACGTGATATCTTTTGACGCCGAAAATGAATGTCCCATGAATTTGTACCTTTAATTAATTGAACAATCACATGGCGTTTTCGAATGGTCGGATCAAATCCGAAACGAATTAAATGCCATAAGGTCTGTTCTTTATAGTTGTGCTGGGCTGCACTATGTCAGAGGTTATCCTTTTTATTCTACATTGGGAGGAAAAAGATAACCTCTCAACTAGTGCAGCCAATTCAGCTATAAAGAACAGACCTAAACGACTCGAATGTGATTGGTAAATTCGAAGATAGAAACCAATCACATTCAATTGCTACTTAGCCGCTCAGTAAGCGGTTGTGCTTCTGAATGCACCCAATGGCTGCGTTCAGCAGGATAAGCTCCTTTGCAACTGTTGTAAAATTCGTGAATCTAATTGATGTATGCTCTTAGATTTATAGCGTTTTCCACTGACAGAACTGGTGCGCACTGAGTGCACATAAAGGTTATCACACACAATTTTATAATGACATAAGTAATTAAAGAAGTAAAATAATTAATAGTAAGAGCTATTATTATTGTTGTTCAGTATGAATAATGATAATAATACCTCCTACTATTAATTATTTTACCTTTTTAATTACTGTATATGTCATTGTAAAATTGTGTACGATAATCTTTATGTGCACTCAGTGCGCACCAGTTCTGTCAGTGGAAAACGCTATTAGCCAAAATTAAGAGCCTACACTAATCAGGTTTATGAATTTTATACCAGTTGCAAAGCAGCTTTTTCTGCTAAACGCAGCCAATGCAGGACGGGTTTCGATTACCCACGTCACAAATTGGCCAATTCAAAATAGGACTCTCTGATTGGTTAATCGTTGCTGGTTACTCTAGGCACAAGTCGATATGATTGGCTGTGGTCAATCGGAACGTGGGCAAACGGGACGCTCCCGCCAATGTATCGCTTCACACTGTTTACCAACGCAAGTTCTGATTGGCTTCTGCTTTTCTGCGAAAAGTGTGAATGCGTCCTTATAATATGAATCGCACTTCTCATTTTTTATAGACTAAAGCCTCTTGCACAATGCTAGGCAACTGGCAATAGAAATAAGGAATAGAAACTATTCACCAATAAATACGGGGAACAGAAAATATTCGCCAATAGGAGAAGAGAATAGATACTATTTCTATTCTTATTGCTTGGTCCCTAACATTGTATAAGGGCCTTTATATCATCAGAAATACAATTGGTCACACTGAATTATTTTGTCATGTTGGCAACTCTTTAATCAACGATTGAGTTAAATGGAGTTTCGTCGAAGCGGCCTTTCGGCTTTTAAAATTTTCTTTTTTATTCTTTTTTTCATATTTGTATAATATTTATATTTGTCTACATAGTAAAGTAGTAAATTTTTTTAATTTTATTTAATTATAAAAATAAACTATATACTTTAACTTTATTTTTACCAAAAAAAAATAGTTATTATAAGGTTCGTTTTTTTGTAAATAAATTTTTTCTTTCTTTATTCCTCTCGTTACTTCATACACATATAATATTTAAATCAGTGTATTTAAATAATTTTTATGAAAATTTAAAATGCAAAATTAAAAACTAAACATTTAAGCAATTTTATTATTATAATTATGTTATGTTCTTGTAGATTGTACAGTGAATAATTACATAACTAAATATTTATGTAAACACTTGTATCGCAATTTGTGATATGGATGCAGATATATTAAAAACAATATTAAAAAGTTATAGTGATGGAGAAAATGTTGTTCAATCTGAGAATTGCAAAAGTGTATCAAGAGAAGCTTTGCTATTCTCACAGTCTGATACAGTGTTGAGTACTTTGTGTACATCGCTGAGCAATCTCTTGTGTTATAAGGTATCAAAACAAGTTTATCAGCGCTATTCAGTTCGACTGTTGATAATTGTAAGTTAATTTCTTTTATAATTAAAATATATCTTCTTTAACTAATTTTTAAGTTTTTTAATTAATTTATATTTTAGTATAATTACATTCCAGGATAACCTGCGGAAATGGTGCAGAATAACAAGTAATTTTGAACATTTATCAATATTTACATCCAAAGAAAATAGTTTGAGGTTTGCGAACATTCTGTTGGAGAAGCATCTCACAGATGACATTTTGAATGAATGCTGCTCGGAAGATGCTTTGATTTCTCTAACCACTGCTATAATGCACCTGTCGTTTGAGAATTCATCCTTCGTACATCACATGGATAGATTACTTATAAGACTTTCACAATTAGAAACAAATAATAAAATTGAAAGATTATTACATAATTCTCTATGTTCGAATTTGCATCTTAAACTATCTACAAAAGAAGAGATATATATTGTGCAAAAATTTAAATTAATAGAAAAACCATTGCTCGACAGTTTTCTATGCACATTTTCTGAATCGAAGAATGAAAATTGCATAGATAATCAGAATAATGAGCAGACATTGAATCAATTATTAGAATTTAGCATTGAGTCTATGTGTGTTTTTCAATTAATATTTAATTTTTTAAAGGAACTGTTTGTTCAGTTGCATTATTCTCCTACAGTTCTACAGTTTATAGATTTAATATTAAAGCGGATATCTGTTTGTTGTGAAAGCCAAGATAAAGATATATTAGAACTTTATCCCAGAAAGTTACATTCTTGTATAATCTTATTAAGGATAAAGCCTGAGCACCATACAGTGCAGACACGAAAATATACATTACAAGCTATGAAACAAATCTGCAATGAAAATAATGATGTTTTATTAATTATAATGTCCCATTTTCCTGAATGGCTTGAATATTATGCAAATTATATTACGAATGATGCACGAAATTAATTGTAGAAAAAATCTGCAAATTTATAAAAGTACGTAATAATTTTATCATCGCCTTAATGTAATAATATATAACATTAATATAATTTTTTATTAATTATGAAAAAGTTTATATCTATATTTATTGCATATTTTAAAATAAATATTACTTTTTTAAGAAAAACTATAAGATATGTATATCAAAAACAGATCTTTTTATTGTTATTGTTTGGCCACAAAAATAAACGCTGGAATGTTCTCTAAGAAAATCCAATATAATAAAAGATCGATAGTTTCTAAAGTCTCGAATCGTAACGCGTTCACTTTCATGTTTCTAAAATACATCTTACATTTATCTTATATAAATTGAATTGAGATAATGAAATGTATCATAATATATTCTTCAAATCAAATATTTTTCTAACTCGAAGGAAAAAAAGCTAACATTTTTTAATACGTAAAAATATGTTCATTTTAGATGCCAAATGAAAAGAAATATTTTCCGGCATGATTCACTGCATTAAACTATAATAAATGTTAACTTTCAATTATGTCATTTAAAAAATTGTAGAAAACATTTACTATATAAACTAACGTAATAAACACATTGCTGAATATAAGAACAAAATACAGTTTCCTAATGAAAAATTGATAAATTGATATATCTATCATAGGATTAATGTTCTCTTCTTTTTCTTTTTTTTTTTTCTAATCAAAGAAATTTCGGAAAATTATTTTAATCGCCATATTTGTGAGTAAAAATCATTACTTCTATCGTTATATAAAATCGTTTTCACTAACATTATGTAATCGAATGATGCTAATAGTAATGCTTCTTTGCTAATACGTTACATTTGAAATTTAGTTTAAATACCTTTGTATATTTGATATATATTTTCCAGGAGTATATTATTAGTTCTGCTATTGTAAGCATTTAATTACTATTCAATTCTCAAATTCATAATTTAGTTTGGCGCCTCTTTTGTTCGAAACACGTCTTAAAATTTTACGTATATTTCGTAAGTAACTTGCAAATTGATAGCTCGTGCGAATTTCTACACATGCACGCATTATTCAAGTTCAAATTGGGGAATAATTGTTTCAATTGTTCAGTTATCGAAATAATCTAAATTTTTTTAAGGTTTTCTAAAAATAGTTAAAAATGATTCGTTCTTGAAAATGAATGATTCTTTTGTAAAATTGAAATTAGTCACACGGAGCAGGATAAGCGGCGTACGCAAGAGAAAAAAATTGTAGAATTGATACGCGTAATTTATGATTTCGCGTTTTCGAATGGAAAATTCAAGAGAGTATCTCGCGATACCCGGTGAAGCGAAAACAATAAAATTTCAATTTCGCGTTTGACATAATCACAATTAAAGAAAAAAAATACATGCTTCCAGAGGTAAATGTCGAAATAGAATTTCACGGTCAATCGAAACTCATGGGTGGAATTTTATATCGCTTTTAATATATACGTTAGATCCTATTTCTTTCCTCTCGTTACGCGCATTCCGCGTTATTGCGCGTCCGCATTTAAACACGAATCACCTCCAGTTGCGGGTTCACTTGCTGGACCTCCCGAGATACTCTGGAACTGCTAGAGGCTGTTTCTTCGGACATTGTGCTTTTGCTGGACACAGTCGTTGCGGAGTGGGACGGGGATGCGGCGGCGATAGGAGCGGAAATGGACTTTACAGGATCGATGGAGGACGATGGCTCCGTTTGACGCGACAAGGATCTTCGTCTCTTCAGGAATTCACGCTGCCGCTGATCGGCGTTTTGAACCTTCTCCGTTTTGCTCTTGCCGCCGGTGGATCGCACGACCTGCCAGATCAAGGTAGCGATTATAACGGAAAATCGCTACACGAATAATACGATGCTGCGGCAGAGATCTTGCAGAGTATAAGAGAAATTACTGTGCGCGCAATAATAAAAATATCTATATGAAATATTTATATTAATCCGAATAGTCTTGCACCGCTTTGTTTAGGCAGTCGACATTATATGGATCTATTACAGTGATTATTCAAAGTCCATTTAAGGCTAATATACCTGTAATATATTTCTCAATATACAAATTCGAAGCAAATAGACGCAAAGCTACGAAAAGAACAAATATGGGAAATAATCATACAAGGATGCGAGAAATATTCTTCTTCGAACTTGCATAAAAAATATATTTCAGACAATAACGTTAGATGGACGGCTTTATGTTAAGAAAAAAAAGATTTCAAATGGAAAATTAATGGAATTAAAATACATAAAAATGTGATGGATAAAGAACTGAGATATCGTCTGATAATTTTTCTCTATAAAATGCAAGAAATTGAAAGTTTAAAAATCCAGATTTCACATAAAATTCATGGAGCTGAATATATCTAAAAGATCATGGTTTAAAATCTGTATCTGAGAAGAACATATAAAGAAGGCACCAAAAACGCATAGATATACACACACACAAGATTCTCTTATTGCAATCATGTTAGATTATGACGTTAGAAACGAAAACTATACAATCCTTCTTGCATTACAGATGGAAATAAATTTTTTTTTCATATGCCAATATTAATATTCGATAAAATAAATATTCGATAAGTATTTTTTTTTATTCATAAATGAAATTATTTGTATCAATTATTTTCATATAAAAAGAAAACAAAATGCACACATATGTTTCGCAGATCTATTCTTAATGTACACATACACACACACACGCACACGCACACACATATATGTATGTATGTATGTGTATATATATATATATATATATATATATATATATATATACATACACACACACATACATACATACACATATATATACATATATATATAATGTATGTGTGTGTGTGTGTATATATATATATATATATAAAACGGCATATCAAAAAATTACTTTATTTCAATGTATACTGTAAGAATATATCATGATTTATTTTTACTTCTAACGTCAAAATCGATTGCATAGTAGACTATGAACGAAACGAGTCAATATAATAAATCAAGAATGTAACACGAATTTTAGCATTAAAAATTTCTGAGAGAGATTCTCATGTTAAAAGTTTCATAATCGAAATAATGCAACTCTTTTTTTTACGTACAGTTGCATATCATTATTTAACCAAGTAATTTTCAGCACGAACAAACTTTTTGATAGCCTTATGTGATCTATTTAACTCTTTCAAAACTCTCTCAAAAGTTTCTCAAAAAATCTTTATACAGTCCGACACTTGCTGTTATACATGCGTGCGTTGCACATATTTGACGCAAAATCGATTAATTGCTTTTACAACAAAAGAATATTTCGTCCTTTGTCACGCCTGTTGTATGCGATTTATTCGAAATGGTCTATATATCATAATTTAAAAGGGAGATAGAGAGATGTACTCGTATAGATTTGTGTGCACTTTTGACTTCAGAGGAAAGAGGATTTGTCGATTTAAAGTTCTGTCCCAGTGAGAAATGATAAATTGAATAGATGTCTAAAACGTTTAACAGACATCTATTAAACGTCTTAGATTAGATGTCTATCCGACTTGTCGATTCTCACTGGGATTTTACACGATTCGTAATTTACGACGCAATTTTCGCAATTTAGACATTGTATACAACAAAAATCGAACAAATTGATATTGACGATTTTAAGAGAGAAATATTGCTTGAAAAAAAGTCTAGTTTATATCACAATTTAATTTTGAAACACACTGTAAAAGTTTGATTATAGAGAATATTGACTTTTAAGTGTATTCAGATACTGAATAATGTATAATCTTAATAAGTATGAGCGAGAAAGTATTTTCTGCATACATTTTGTTATAAATAGAATTTTGTCGTAAATTTTATCATTTTGCATCGTGGAAAACGAACTTGATGCACCCTCAGGACCGATCGTATCGATTTTAAAGGGAATGCTGGAGAGTATCGGGACAGATTTTCTTTACAATTTTTTCATTCGATAAGAATATCCGGGTAAAAGTATAGACAGTAGAAATGTTATAAAATGAAATGCTCTGTTACCTTGTAAAACGTGTTACATTCAACATCGATGCGATGAATCTTTTTTTTTTAATTTTCTTTTCGTTCGAACGTGTGAGCCATAGAGTATTGTATATTTCTATTTTTGTTTTTCTTTTCATCGTTCATTTATCTGTCATGTATATTTTTTTTTCATCTCGAAAACGCAACGTCGAGTAAACAGTGATTTTTCTGCGTGATTATTTCTTTTTTCCTTTTTCATTCTTTCCTGATTCGGTTATCCTTCTGCTGCTTATCCTGCTGTTTAAGCGCTTTTCTGTCAACCACATTACAATACATACATTACACGATCATTCGCGTTATATGCACGTAGTACGCGCGTTAAAGACGATATTTTTTAGCAACTATGATTTCTATTTTGCAGCATGGGCGAAAGGTCGTGACTGATCCCAGAGATGTGCATTTTCTGAATTAGAATCCCTCGGATACGTTGGACCATTCAGAATCCTTAAATAATAATTGGATCTTCGAAAAATCCTCGGAATTTTAGAAAATCTCGAATTCGAGAATCCGCGGATCTGATCCGATTATACGGGATATTACAGATCCTTTGACATGTCGTGGAATCTAAAAGTTTCGAAATCTTGGTTCCTCGGATGCACTTGGGAAAGAGGGATTCCTCAGAATTCTCAGGTTTCTCGGACATTTATTTAAGATGCGTGAAATTCTCCTCGTACCTATCCCCGGTTATCGTGCCAGTGAACCGATCTTTCGCCCCCGACGTCCTTTTTTTCGTGTGTTTATTTTTTAATAGTTAATATTGAAGTATGTTACAAACTATGTGGCGGAAAAATGTTTATCCGAAGAAACAATTTGGTACGAATTTGTGTCTGACAAAACCTTCGAGCATGTAACATTTCGAAAACTCGACTCGCGCGATAAGTATTTATATAACAATTAATATTATGCTGATATATCAATCTTCCTCGAGAGAGAAATGAGTAACGTTTGCGCGCTGCGTTAAACATTTTTTAATGTCGCATCTACCTTTACATGATGCCTATCTTATATCAAGGACGATGCACCACGAAATTATATATAATATATCACGTTGTCCAAACGTTTCTGTGTTTATATGTGGCAAAAATATATTATTCGGATGTAGACGGATAAATTTCCTTCGCGATATACAGAAATGTCTCGCAAATGTCTTACGCAAAGCAAAATACCTCCGACGATGATATCCTTGAGATGATTATATATATATATATATATATATATATATATATATATATATATATATATAAATTGATTACAATTAAGTGTGATGCGAGAGAAGGATACTTGTACTATGTGCATATGGGAAGATGAAAAACATTGAAAGTTGCAACAGACTGTTATCTTTAATAAATCAAATGACATACAAAGGCCAATCGCAGTACTTCTCACTGTTTTCTGCAACAACAAACTTTGATTTTCGTTACGCTATTGATATAATGTAGTAGTTCAAGGACACGTATATAATTCCTGCGTATATAACTCTCTGAAAATCGCGGTGTTAACGTAATTCGACGGCGCATCGTCCTCGTAATCTCGGCAATTTTCTCATCTCAATTTCTTCTCTCGCCTTACAAAGAGTACGCACGCACGCTCGCTCGCTCGCTTCGATTGTCGAGCCTATACACGTACACAAATTAACATTCACGCACGCATGCACACACGCGAGAGCGCGCCAGGAGAAAAAAAAAGGAAAACGCAACGCACCGAAGGATAATTACTCGATCCGCTAGATCACGAATCTAGATAATGTTCAATTTAACACCGTCGATCCAAGTTTTGATGGTATTAATCGACCTCTCATCGAATCTCTCCATCTCTCTCTTTTTGGCTCGCATCTGTCTCTCATTGCCTCGCTTCTCCACGTCTCTTTCGCATTCTCTACATCAGACCTGAATGGACCAATTAGAAAATACGGAAACACAAATCTGAGAAGAGAAGAAAATGTGTTTACTTATGTAAGTAGAGACGCGAGGAAAGAGAGAGGGAGAGAGAAGGAAGGACTCGGCTAAAATCGAGATTGATTGGGATGAGAGGAATAAAAGGATGGAGAACGGAAAAGCCATTAAATTCGCAAGCTCGACTAATCGTTGTCGTGTGATGCATGCTAAAAAGAAAACGAAAGAAATCAGCCCGTTCGAGACTGGTTCCGTTATTAGCAATCTCAGTACACAACAGCGCTCCGATAATATAATAGATACTAATAGTTAATCATAGCGTAATAAAAAGAATAATCGTAATAGTAAGAATAATGACAATATAATCGTAATCGTAATCGTAATCGTAATAATAATAATAATAATAATAATAATAATAAAAATAATAATAATAATAATAATAATGATAATGATAATAAAAATATTCGCAGCAACGAAACAGGATTTCCATACTAGATCAAGCTTCAGCTTGATGAAGCTTTGCTTCTTTTTATGAGCCACAATTTCGCGCAGCGAGAGATTACGTTGCGATCGCGACGACTCGTCTTGCAATGAAAGACGTAAGCCGTGTTTAGAAACGAATGCGTTTTTTTTTACAGTGCAAACGCCGATATCATATCGCTACGCACAACTGTCGCTCGCGATTCGCCTACACGTATGAAAATCCTACGTGATAAGAATTAGCGCGTGACAATGGATAACAGTAGCTCCGGTGTTCAACTCCACCGAATATATAAAAACACAGGTATATGGAACTCCGGCACCCTTTTGTAGACATTATAACATTTAGCAAAAAGGTCCGCCGTTCAACCAACCGCGCAACGTTTGTTCATAAAACAGTAAACAAAACACCAAAAGCTATTTCTCTAACAGCCACCTTTTCTCTCCTCGCTATATTATGTATATTATGAAAAAAGAAAAGAAAAGAACATTCGCGCGCGAGATAGAGACAACTAATCAATAGTCATATAAACTGCATTAATTCATGTGTGTGGCGATAGTAATATTATTATTTTTTCTGTGTTGCTTTTTTTATTTCGATAGTACTTCTCTCACTAGACACGATTCAACATATAGAAAGTTTATCGTTATTATTTAATAATTATTATTTTATCATTTATAATTATTATCTTAAAGCTGTCTAAAGACTCACTGCGTGGCAGGAGCGTCATGTTTTTTTTCATTCATTTTTATATTACTTTGCTTATTCTTACGCGTGTGTCAGACGGTATCTCTTCATTATTTTTGTTTTCTTTATATCTGTTTCTCTCTTTCTCTCACCCTTTCTCTTGCGTCTTTTTTTTTAGTTAGGTACGTTTGTAGTCGTCCTCGCTTTTTAATAACGTGTTAAAATGCACGCTATCGCGCGTACATTTCAGTAACACAGTATCTCCTCCCTTTTTCTCTAGTCGCCATAGACGTGTTTTCTCTTTACGTGTATTTATATCTTAAATATCTACTACTTGTGGCTGCTTTGTGATTTGTAATTTGCATAGATCACAATGTCATACCATCTGCGCCAGTGAACAATTTTTTTTCTATGCTTCTTCCCCTCGCAATTGCCGTCTACAACGCTCCTTCCGAACAATATACAATGCCTGTTGCACAGATTGTAGGTTTCTTTCTGATCCTCTTCTTGAACAACTCAACAAAAAGGTTTTTCGATAATAAATTTAGAAATATGCAAAAAAATGCAGACATGTGAAAGTTCGTAAAGAATCTGTTGAAATAGATTTCGTTCGTCGTTTTCGTTAGTTAATAGAATAATTAATAGTTTCATTATATATATATATAATGAAACACTCGCGCATTTTAAATATGTGTTTAAAGAACAGCAAAATTATTTCGAAAGATTATTTCGAAGAAAATTATACTTTAGAATCGAAGAGGATCTAGATTTCTCATGTTTCACCTACTTGTGCGTACTTGAGATTGTTATTGTGATTTATTTCATATTTATATTCGTCAAAACGACCTACATGCTAAGTAAATTCAGACCAGCCGAAATTGTAAATTTTAGAAGAAAATGCAACTGAAAAATAATTATTTTTTTTTATCGAAATATGTTAGCAATAAAAGTTTATCGCTAGAAAAAAATAAAATTTTCTTCATTTTATATATCATTGAAAATGCAAACGCGCCGATCGCGCATTCAATCGAACGCGTCTCAATTAAATAGCATTTTTTTGATAACGCATATCTAAGTCTTTCTTCCACTATACGAGTCTCTCGTTTCATATTCGCACCAGTGCGAAATATAAATTTATGTCAGTTTGCCGTTTCAATCACAGAAGAAACACAAAAGAGAACGGATAGATATTTATCATTGTGTTGATATTAGCACAGCGTTGTAGAATCGAAGCGTATTTAGATTTCCTTTCTCCTCGAAAAAATAACACAATTGCGTGTTATTCTCCCGCTTCTCTCTTTCTTTCTTTTTCTTTTATCACCCGTCTTGAAATATTACTTTTCCCTTTCTGTGCCATTCGTTTTGTCTCATCCTTCTTCCTGTGTCCGGCAAGAGGGACCTAAGCAACTGCAACGTCCAACAACATTTTCAATTCGATTGATTGTACGTTGCCGAATTTGTCATAATTGCCTGGGTCCGCGGACATTGGCATTTCGTTACAATTATACAGTTATATAGATTCTATATAAATACCTATTATGCATTTGTATAATACATACCTAATATGCAATTGTGTTAGAACTTGACCATCGTTCAAACTTATGTAACTTAATTACATACACCGTCTCTTGTACCGTGTCTCTTGCGGCGGAATATGTTTTTTTGCGGTGGAATATACGTCGTGCGCGTATCATTATTTATTTCGTGTGAATTCAATGTGGAGAGTATCGAAATTGCGTGTTTGGTGTTTTTTTTCCAAGTGTATATTGCATGTTTTTACGTGCATAAGTTCATGCATGTATATATGTATATAGTATTGTGTGTGTGTGTGTGTGTGTGTGTGTGTGTGTGTGTGTGTGTTGCATTTTGTAAAAGCGCATTTCTCTTACGCGCCTTTTCCATACATATGATCGCGTGCACACCTTTCGTATGAATCGACGAAACAAAACATATAATTAACTTTGTATAATATACATATTAATATGTATTAATATATGGTTTCATATTCTCTTGGATTACCATCCCTTTTTTTCTCTCTCCCTCACCTATGCTATATATATTATCTCATTACTTTTAATAAAGACGTCGTTCAGTTTTTAAACGAGTGTACGATGTCGCGGTGCAGACAGTAATACATAAATATTCGGATATTTACGATAATACGCGAATATTTCCTCATTTTTATTCTTGGTTTCTTTTTCTCTTATGTTTCGTTCAACTTAACCACGGTAGTAAATCGCACTCTCTTATCGCCGAGAAAACGACAATGGAGTCGCAAGAGGCGTTCAGCAATATTTTATCTACATCTTCACACTATCTGCGACTTTTGCTCGATGAGTGTTCACCGAAAATACAGCGACTTGATTCGAGAATTTCTTTTCCGGTTAAATCGAAGAGAGACATACTACCTACGTAGACACGATAGATCTTTTTCCTTATTTTCTCTTTCTCTCGCGACAAACCACACGTTTTTTTCCCTTTCTACTTCGTCGTGATATAATCGTTAATATAACAACTATTTATTCATAAATTCTGAACGATCAAATTCAATTGTAACGTGATACACACTACAGTCCATTTCCCGTTCAAAGATTCTTGTTCGTTCAACGCACACACGTGACAAGTAAAACGCGTACTCTGAATGTCTGAGAATGAAAAATTAGTACAAGAAGCTCAGTGAAACCAAATAGACGTGCGTTTGCAGAAAGCCAGGAAATGAACGGTAGTACTCATAACGTTAATCGATGGCAACTCGTGTTCGCCTAAAAAGATATCGCGCAATAATTATACTCTCGATTCTCCGTCGTTGCGTGTCTCTTTTTTTCTTGTTATCTATTCTGTGTTAGTCGCACGAGCGGCAGTGACTCGTTTTCTCTCCATGCAAACACACACACGCTCACACTCGCTCGCACGCACGCACGCACGCACGCACGCACGCATACACACACACACGCACAAAATACATTCACCATCTATCTATCCCTTTTCCACCTTCTATCTTTTTCACCTTCGCGAGACGCGCCAATCATTAATAACCATGTACCGTCGTGCACCCCGTCTTTTTTCATTTTTTTATCAAATCTGTGATTAAATGAATATATATTCAACAATCGACTGATACTCTTTACCGCGATATAATAGCCATATTTCAGGCGAGTTTTGGTGTTCGCGCTTGATGGCAAGTAATGACGGTGGCGATGACGATGATGGTGTCGATGACGGTATCTCGGTGACAGGCGACGGTGACAGTAATGTGATGTCAATGGCGGTGCGACAATGACGATGATCATACCGATGATCATGTCGATGTCATAGCCGATGAATAATAATGACGATGACCGACGATGGCATAGACTCTGACAAGTTCCTTTACTTCGCTTAATGACTTGAAAACAAGTTATAATTCCCAAATGTTCGAGTTAAGTTAAAGCCTTTTTCACTTGATTAAGGGAGAGTCTAAATTTGGATTGGGGTTAGGCTGTGTGTTCGAGGATGGCGATGGTACCTGTGCCACCACCGAGCCCTTCCCCTCGGACAATACATTCCCTCCGCCGCTGCTGCTGACGCCGCCGCCCTCTTTCATCTTTTCGCAATAATCCGCAAAGATGTCACGGAAACGCGCCCAAGACTTTTCCGGTACGGTGATGGCTGTCCTGAAGTTTGTCTTCACCTATAAAAATGCGTTCCGTCCTGCATTATTATTATCTGTATTGAATTAAAGCGTAATTTTGGATAGATTATATTCATTTTGTGCTTTATTTAGGAC
Organism: Camponotus floridanus; assembly: GCF_003227725.1. Lineage (NCBI taxonomy): Eukaryota > Metazoa > Arthropoda > Insecta > Hymenoptera > Formicidae > Camponotus > Camponotus floridanus. The sequence goes on from NW_020229346.1 coordinate 54,703, forward strand.
TACATGTTTAGGAAAAAAATAAATTTTATTAATTAATTTAACACAACCCCGTAAATATTTTATATATACAGAAAAAAGGATATACGGAGAAAGGCCTTTTATATCATATAATATTATTATTAGATTTCTTAATTAATTTGGAGTAATCTTTTCTCGGCGAAATAAATATTTTGACGTCAGTTTCGACTTTTTTTTCTCCCTCGTATCTCATAGCACGTACCTCAGAAATTCTCATGTAGATACCACGGTTGTTTTGGCCGATATCAAAATAGAAATTCTTACTATCCACGCGCATATAGCGGCCCTCCGGTAAGTCACCTTTAAAGCCACCGTCGTCCGTCCCGAATTCTTCGAGAAGGTCCGTTAACGCATCGCGAAACTCTATCATACCTTGCGCTGGTATTGCAATCTGTGTCCTAGGTCCTCCCCGTGTTATCGTCTGCGACACCTGCGAAGAGTAACATGGAGATATATATTATACTTGAGGTATTCCATGTCAATTCGCTGTACAGTTTGTATCTATAACGCATAAATCATTATATCGGATTCCACATATTCCTTCTTCATCAATGACTCTAGAAGAGCTCTATTCATCTTTGTCGTCCTTCGAAAAGAGCATATCTCTTGAGACGAAAGCCAACAGATTCTCTTCTTATGACTTAGCGTAGAAAGTAAATATATTGGCTGGTACATACAGGGTGACTCACCCGCAGGAAACGGCCGCGAGAATTCTCCTTGAGGTCCAAGTAATATCGCCTATTATCCTTCACCATCATTTCTGACTTGAGTTTGCCGTCATCTGGTACGTTTTCCGGATTTGGCGGACCTGATTATGCAGTATCATAAACAAAAATGAATTAAGTATCTCTTTCCATTAAAATAAAGACATGTAAAGTAAAGACAATTATTAACGAGATAATTATTATAAGTCAAAACAAATTTTAGATCACATTATAAAATATTGAGATTTTATCGATAGACTTCAAATAAAGATTACAATGTTTCATTATATATGTATATATAAAAGTTATATATATATATATATATATATATATATATATATATATATAAGTTTCATTACATATTAAGTATATTAACTATAATTACGATGTTATTAAAATTATACTCCTTCGAATTAATAAATGTTAAAATGTACCTAGAGATGCGTAAAAATCGCTAAACGTCGACAGATGGTCCCGAAATTCGGATGCTGTACTGAGTGCCAAATAGATTTGGCTTCTTCTTCCATCCGCTCCAATCTGGAACAAAAAAAACAATTATGTAAAAAGATAAATTATTGTATTAGAAAGATTAGACGAGTTCTCATGTATGACATATATCGATAGATAAAATTTTATATCCGTAATAAAATATGTTTCTATATAATTTTAATAAAATGAGTTTGTCAAAAAATATCTGGAAGCATTTTGCAGATATATATCGATTTAATCTTGTAATTTTTTTTTACTTTTATAGTGTCACAAAATCTACACACACACACACACACACACACACACACAAAATCAATAAATAATTATTAAAAGCAAAAAAATGTTAAGAAATTTATTTCAATCACATATTATCGCCATGTAAGCTCATTCTTTAATATTTGATTATTAATTATTTAATTAATTAGTAATAGATTCCATAATTTTTTTCTGTCTCAGAATCTAAATGTTTATATGGTACATGCATTGAGAGTTAAGTTAAAGGATAAAATAATACCTCAGCGACTTTGATAAACCTTCCACGTCTGTTTTGTTTTACGTCGAGATAAAATCTTTTGCTTTGAATTTGCAGCATTTTTGTCGCCAATTCCTGCTCGCTCTGCTGGCCTTGCTGACCTACAATAGACGCAAACACAGTTTATTAATATTATTAATATATTAACAAATATTTATTTATTAATATTAGCAATTATAATACAGCGGTTTAAAATTATTGGGTGGAAAATAATAGATTCGAACTTTAGAATAGACTGATGAACATCTCATTCGTTTCATCGAACACAATTTTGTTTCATAATGCTTGTATTTCATCAGTGTCTTTTCTGCGATATTCTATTAAATAAATAATGTTTAAATAATGATTCAATGGATCATATATATAATTAAGTTTAAGTCGATACAAAAGTCCTTCACAAAAATATACAATACAGTTATCGAGACAAATTAAACAACATTAGCAAAATGTAAGGAAGCTTAGAAAAATAAGATATAGAAAATAAAAAGACAACATAAATAAAAATATTATTCAAATTGTACATTTGTTAATCATCTAGAAAATATGCATTTTTATTCTATCAGTTAATATCAAGAAAATCAATTTACATAATAACACATGACATTATTCTGTTAATTTCTATTAATAACTGTTAAATACTTGATCCAAATAATTTTTTTCTGTTTATATCTTTTTATAGAGAAAAATGATTGATTTCAGGTACAATCATTAAATTCTTAAATTTTGAACATTTATTATTAAATCTGCGAAAAGAAAATGAGGTCAATATTACACAACGCATATCTATATAACTTTCTATATACTACATCGAGTAATCAAAGGTTATCCTAATGTTATCAAATTTGTACAGTATAACATTATTAAATTAATTATTCCTAGAAAAACTGTTGTAAATATTTAATATTATCATATTAATAATAATATATAAAAAAATCAATAAAGAAGTTTCTTAAATTTAATATGATCGATATGATCCAGGTTAGCGAAAAATAGAAAAGAGTTTTTCTTTTGATTAAAATTCATTTTAAAAAAATTCAGATTATTAAAAAAACATATTTTTAAATACTGAAACATATTGTAATACTTGAAACATATTTTTAAATACTCGTCACAAATACGTACATATTTTTTAATTGATTTTTTTTTATGTTAGTCAATTATGCGCGCGACGGTTTCATAGAGACGAGCGGCATAAGCATGAGAACGAATCGACAGGAACAAAAAGAGGGAGGGACACTCGACGGGGACAGTAGGTTGGTAAAGAGGTGACCCAGTGTTTATTGGGTCACTCTGCGCTCAATCCCCTCCGTCGGATTTTCTCGGGTCACATCTCTCTCTCTCTCTCTCCCCCTCCCCCCTCTCTCTCCTTTTCGTTCTTTTCTGTTCGGCTTAGCAAAGCGATCTTGAAATTACAGTCCAGGAAGAAACTGAGAATACTTGACGGCCGTTACAACTGGGCCCAAGCAAACGGTTTATCCTGGAGATAAAACAAGCAGCTCGCTATAACACGTGCCAGAGCGATGTTGCTAGTCTTCATCGATCAATAACAGCTGCACCAGAAGAGAGGTCAACGACCTCTTTGGTGCCCCACTATCACGACCAAATATACTCCTACTGCTTTTGATGCTACCTTTGCTTCTTCTTCCTTCTTATCCTGAAAACTATTGTTATTTGTCATCCGAACAGACACGATTCATTCTCGAACTCGCGTTCATCGCACGACAATCTGGAGCAATGTGATGTAAATATACAAGAACAATATATATCGACGAAAAATAGAAATAAATAAATTTCTCTTAGAAATTTTTGCCCCCTCGAATAGTTCCAACTTCTCCTTAAATCGCGTCTGTTAAAATTTTCATATATCTTTTTCCATCCTGTTAATTAAACATGAAGCGTTACCTTAGATGATAATAGAACGAATTATATGCTTCAACAAAAACGTCGCAATTAATTTGATATAACAGAGACTATTAATCCTTCTATCAAGAATATATTAATTATTCACAAATTTTTATAATCACAAATTTTTCATTGTCAAAAAAAAACACGAGAGACTAAAATCGTATTTCTATTCTATAATTAATCTGAAAGTAATTAATACTTCTATTGCTTCCATTTCTTTCTTTTGCTTTCACGCGTATATTTTAAGACAAAGCGAAATATTCATCCGATATGATTCTCTGGAATCATTTTCTGCGATAACTCTTTTTACTAGAAATACTTTACAACGACGTTAATTCCTCTATCTCAGAGTTTGGAAATAAATTTTTGAAATTGTGCGGTTATAATGAAAACTATACATAGGTATGTATAGTACAATATAATAAAAATAAAAATAAATACAAATACACTAAAAAAATTAAAAAAGATAACAATATATGATGGGAGGAAAAAAATATTTTTTAATTGTATTATCAAAAGTAGAAAAATTAAATAATTCTAATCTGACCAGAATTTTCTGCAAAAATCATCCAGAGAAAAATGTTCGATTGATAAATTCCGCAGAGAAAATGATTGATAATTAATTAGTTTAAACGTCAATCATTCTCATCAATCATACATGTTGCTAAATATCAAGATCATTACAATAGCGAAAATTGTTATCGGACATCTGATTGTATATATTATATCTGAAAAAGACAATAATTGAGGATCGAGAATTCGAATAGAAAGGTGTTGGAGAGATCTCCTGCGCAAAGGAGCCGCGCTCGAGAGCGATCGATCGATAGTAGCGCGGCTTAGCTGCACATTATTACGTACTGGATTGTTGCAGGCTGCCTGGAATTGGGACGGGGCTGAGATCGCCCTGGAAAATCCTGCTCTTGAACATCCTATCGATACTACGGTAGTCCGTGCACCTGTGCATAATACGTCCTTCTCCTACGAGGCGCGCTACGTCGCGCTAAAGTCTCACAGAATTCAAGGAAGCCGCATTAATTGACCAATACCCCCTCGTTCCTCTTTCCCTCTCTCTCTCTCTCTCTCTCCCACCCTTGTTTGTCGCAAATTTTCCCTTATTTCAAGCGCAATGAATCACCTTCGTGCAAGATCCCTCATTGCGAAGGGATTCATGTCTCTTTCTCAAAGTAACATTTATATCTTGAGATGAGTAATTCCCATATCCGTATCTCCGCATCTTTCTTCTCCAATCTCAGTTTCACAAGCTTCTCGTTTACGAGCTCTCTTGTGAATCGTTGGCGCATAACTCTCGTCGGGATAACTTGGCGAAAGAGATCGTTGGTCCTACGTTTCTGGGATAACGTCTCGATCGTTACGAGTATCTTACTCAACTCCATCCGTACTAAGCCTTCGATCTATCATTGCGACGATACTCGCAAGCGGACTTACGTCCACCGTTCTCCCTCGCGAAGGACGATTCGCGGGGTCAATCGATGAACACATCGTCTCAAGAGGATACCTCGCGTTCTTAATCGTCTACCACTTGACAGCCACCTTGACCGAGTCGTCGCTTTCCGTAATACTCCGTAATACTCCGATCTATCGATACTTCTTACTCGTCCTCCTCTCGCGGAGGATGAAACGGATCGCGCA
>NW_020229346.1:65000-77500 GCF_003227725.1 Camponotus floridanus
TATATTTACAATACATTTCAAACATATAATTCACAATTTAAACCAATGAATTATTATCGATTGCTTATGATTAAAGAGGCAATTTTTTTCTTTAATTTCTCGTGTCTCAATAAAATTCCATAAAATTTCCTGATTTTTCCAGATAGAGTAAAAAAATCTCTGAGAATTTCAGTTCCTCGTATTTTTTCAGGGAATAGATATCCTGTTTTCAGAAAAAAATCTATCCCTTTCGCGAAGTATATTTAAGCAAGACAAATACCTTCCGGATACCAATGCTGTATCCTCTCCATAGTGTCGCCCCAGTTTTTCGAATTCTCGTGAACGTCATTCGGCGATTCCACGATCTTTTCCATTGTCGAACGATTTGGCGCGAAATCGATCTCGATTTAAGAGCGTTTCCCCGGATGCTCGCGAGCGCCACTTTCTACACCGCACTTGAATAATTTCCGTCTCGCGGAATATGCAAAAATATCGTAGCTGTTCTCAAGATAAACGTATGCTTCTCGCCTCCAGCACTCTGCATGCTTTCGGTAAAACGTTCGCGTGTACATGTACGTAAACTATAGTTGACTTTGTTTAGAAATTGCGTCGCATATAAGCCCAAAGAGAACAGAATTATATATGCATATAATAAAAAGGATTAAGTTTTGCGAAATATTTTTCTCTATTAAACTTCCCAGTATATTGACACAGGCTTCTCTTTACTTTTCAACGATTCAAGTTTCACGCGAATCCCGTTCAATCAAGTATCAATATATTGTAATCAAAGCAAGCGAGATACGGATATACGATTTTATGGAAAAATTGCAATTTTCCCACGGAAAAAAGATGAGGCGATCAATGACCGGAGCTTTTGATATAAATCTCGCATCATCATCCTGTATACGATCATAGATAATAATAGCGATGCGAGATTATTTTTAACGAAAGACCGCAGAGTTCTCGATACCAGGCTTATCACCATCCTCTCCACATCCACACAGATCGACAGGAACTGTATCGTACATAACTAGCCGACTCGATTCAAAGTTAGCGGGACATCGCGTTTCGCAGACTGTTCCGCACACTCGCGAGAAACCCGGGAACGGTTTTCCCGGCAAAATTCCGGCGAATTCATTCCTCGATATCAGGCGATATAAAATATACACTCTTGTCTTCGATATTCGCCAAATTTTTGATATTTTCTTCGCACTTTCTCTCTAGCGCGTCAAACGCTTCAAGTTGCAATGAGGAGAAGCAGATTGAAGATATCGTAGCGCGAGACGAGAGCTTTACCCGACGATCGTTGCGTCTCCATGGTCACGACTAAGCGTGGAGATTGCTTTGGCGCGCGCAATTAACAACCGGATCTAAAATACTTAAGGAAATGTACCGGTCGTGTCGTAAGTAAAATTGAAAATCGGACGCGTTTTCGCACGCTTGACGTTTTCAACGGCGTCGACGATTCTCGGACGACTTTTGCCACGCTTCGGAATGGCGCGCCACGAGGAAAGATCTCTCGTGAAAGTGTTCGCGGAAACGGATACGCGGCGTGCACTGAGAACGATGAGGAAAAAGCGCCGGCATGCCCGGTATAGTCATCGTGCAATGACACATCGAGCCGTTTCGCACGTGGGGAGGGGGAGAGAGGAAAAAGGAAAGGGGGGGAGGGGAGCGCGGGCCAGATGATTCGTCGGCGTCGCTGTCATGTATCTTCCGGCGAAAATCGTTGACGAAAACTGACTCGCCAGCGATTAACGAGACGAAAATGGTCGGCGATGACGACGTACATCCGTCGAACGTGAAATCGTAACGCGAATGACGTGCCGGTCATTCATGGAGCTCGCCGTCATGCCAATGGTATGCGCGAACCATGGTGGCGACGAGCCAATCCGCGACCGTCCAAGCGCCGGCTCTCACGAGCGATACGCCGCCACGTGACTCCGCGTTTTAAATCACGGCGCGCGGCGGCTGAGAGGCGATCTCTCCCCACTACCGTCCGCGCGCCTACCGACGACATGGCGCGTGACGTCACGACCAGCTGACTGCGCTCTAGTATCGGCGCCCCATTGCCGCGCGTCTCACCGCGTCGCGTCGCATCGCGTCGCGTCGCGTCGCGTCGCGTCGCGTCGCCTTGCGTCGCCTTGCGTCCCGCTTCCGGCCGCCGCACTCTGTCCGCTTCGTATTAAAGTCTGCAAAAATTTGTCTCTCAGCTTCGTCTTTCTCTCCCCCACCTGTTCTATTCTGCTCCGTCTTTCGAGGAGACGGACGCGGGCAAGTGAGATTATCGAATCATTATGGCGACGACATTCGCATTAAGTAATGTACCCGTCCGTCATCGAGTATAATCTGAGAAAAATATTCTCGGACCACAAACAAATTGAAAGATGATACGCCAAAAATAGGATCCGTGTATCTGATTATGCATCTCAATTGTAATTGAATTGTATGTAATTGATTGCATCGATTGGTATCATTTAATGTTACTTTAAAATTACTTTTTTCAATGTACATGAGTTATAATTTCTAGAGTTATCGATGATTTTTTTTATTCAGAAAGAAATTCTTTTTGATTAGTTTACTAAATCATTAAGAAAATAGATTCGACAGTTTTAAATTTAATTTATATTCACATGTAAAATATGTATGTATAATTTTTTTTTTAATTCCATATTCTTTCTTAAACTTGTCGCAAATTTTACATGTATTGAAATATAAAATAAGATAAATTGATATAATTGATGTAGTTCATTAATGAAACTAGTGAATAAAACTCGTACTTACGTAATATTAAAGAAAAATATTGAATTTAATCGCGAATGAAATATTATAGTATAACTTAATTATACTATAACATTTCATTCGATTAAGTTCGACATTTCCTAAATATTACGTAAATACGCATCGCTCCTAATCACTTTAATTACTCGGTAAAATACTCACCGGGATCAAAGTCAGCACCTCCAGTATCCATGCCGCCTGGGTTCCCATATTCTAGTAAGACAAAAATGTAATTAATTAACAGATAATACCATAACATCAGTTATAGTGCTTACAGCTGCTGCTTATAACTGATTAAATCATACAGATTGTTTTAAAAAAGCCATTGCCACTAGCGAGACTTTATACTTCATGAAATACAGTATAACGAAAAATAGATAAATCGGAACTTTGCTCTTTCGACTGCCACATTCTTTTGGAATTTAATCGATCGAAATATTTATTGTAAAATTTAATTATTAATAATTTTGGTCGTTTCATTGTGAAAATCAAAATCTCCCTGTTGGCGCATACTCTATGAATATAATTAAAACGTGCAATTTTTTTGTAATGTAATTATATTCACGCGAAATAAGAATGGCGCGCTCTGATCGCAAAATTATTGCTTTCAAAGTGCAAATGCAGCGAATGTCGTTGTAATAAAATACAAGCGATACACAATTATAATGTTCATTGTAATAAAATATGAATAAATTTTCAGCCCATATAATCTCGAAGCAGCACATGGAATAGAATTACACAGTTTGTAAGGCCAGTTAGGTTAACAACGATATTTCGCCACAATTTACAGAAACACGATAGTTATTAATATTGATTTCTCGTTGTATACTAGGTTACATAATTTCGGAGAGTTTTAACGATACAGACATACAGGAACATGTATCTCCTGCTAACCCACATTTATTCTTGATAAAAAAAACACGAGTTTTATTAATCTCCTTGTGCTTTATACACAATCTCTAGAACTTTATCTTTTCGTTTCGAGAGAGAGGCCAGAAAATACGTAACACATTCGCATTCTATTTTTAAACGCCTTATACGTTCATTAGCGAAATATTACAAGCTAAAATCTAGACAAATTATCTCCGTGTGTGTCTGCGGTCTCGAGATCCAAATATTCTACTCCTTCATCGATATTAATTTCCGGTTAAACGCGAAACTTTTTCCGCAAACGTTATCGAGATTTTTGCGAGCGTCCCGTGCCAGGACACGAATAATTCTCGCTCTAGCTTCGAGAAGCGTCAAGTCTAATTTAATCGGTGAGAAACGAGACGGAGGAAGGACGGAGAAAGAGAGTTGTCAATGTCGCGCGACACGAGGTGCGAAAGAAAGAGGTTAGGAGCGAACAAGGTGCGCGCGGGAAAAGAAGGAGAACGAGAGAGAGAAAAAGCTTCGTTAAATCTGTCGGACACGCGAGAGGAGGGCTACTCAATCTACCTATCTATCTATCTATCTATATTCAGGCACATTTTTCGTCGTGGCCGTTTGATTTCGAGATTAAAAGCCGCCGTGTTACGCGATACACAAGAAAGAGAGAGAGAAAGAATGACAGAGGGGAAGATGGAGGAGGGGAAACGAGGGATCGCTCGTGTATGTGAATACGTGTGAAATTTATATGGCTTGGTTTCCGTAGTTTACGTGCGTATATATTTAGATAGATAGATAGATAGATAGATGGATAGATAGATAGATAGATAGATAGATAGATAGATAGATAGATCGATCGATAGACGGATGGATGGATGGACGGATGGATGGATGGGTGGACGGATGGATGGATGGATGGATGGATGGATGGATGGATGGATGGATGGATGGATGGATGGATGGATGGATGGATGGATGGATGGATGGACGGATGGATGGATGGATGGACGGATGGATGGATGGACGGATGGATGGATGGATGGATGGATGGATGGATGGATGGACGGATGGACGGATGGATGGATGGACGAATGGATGAATGGATGGATGGATGGATGGATGGATGGATGGATGAATGGATAGACGGATGGATGGATGGATGGATGGATGGATGAATAGATGTAGAGATCAAAGCTAAATATTACATCACACTTTCTCGCGACCGAGGCGATTCCATCGTTTCCACTCGCGCGACAAGCTCCGAAAAGAAAAAGGAGCGAGAGGAAAAAAGACGAGCGCCGCATAGAAAGAGAACCGGCATTGCGACGCACGGCAACGTCGGAAGTTGCGAATATTCGACTCGCGAGAGGCAGAGATGGAGATATACATATACATACATACATACATACATATATACATACATATATATATATACATACATACATACATACATACATACATACATATATATATATATATATATATATATATATATATATAGAGAGAGAGAGAGAGAGAGAGAGAGAGAGAGAGAGAGAGAAAGACATGCGGTGTAAAGGAGAGCAAGAGTTGGGAAAGAAAGGGAAGGCGGGCAAAGGAGCAAGAGAGCGAAGCATGGAGGAGGGAATGAGAGAGGATATCTATCCTCTCTCGACCGACATGCACCCGGCCATCTTGAATCCTGGGTGCCGTTGAAAAATAGCGATTCTCCTCGACGAAGAGAACCAGGATCGCTGAAAGCTCTGCGACGACGCGGCCATTGTGCATGCAAGAGGTGTCATTTCGGCGCGCGTCGGACATTCTCTCGCGATAGGATACCATTCCCGGGATCCGGGCGAGCGACCGCCTGGACGGCGGGATGGAGGCGGAGAAGGAGAGAGGGGGGTAGGAAATTCGTCGCGTTCTCGGTCTTCGAAGGCGGGCGCGGGCGCGGGCACGGGCGCGGGCGCTCGTCCTCCGAGTTTTAACGCGCGCACAGATACACGCCACGCTGCACAAAAAGCATCCGAGGAGAGGGATATCACGACGAGGGAAAGAGAAAGAGAGAAAAAAAAGATGTCGGTTAGCGATGTGATCCGTACACGTTTCGTCCGTTTGACACGCGACGCCGTCAGGGTATAGCGACTGAGCGACCGCGAGACCGATGAAGAGAGAGAGAGAGAGGGGGGGAGGGCAGGTAGAGACGGAGACACGGTAACACACAGAGAGAGAGAATGATCAGGCGCCTTTCGCTCCGGCTGTTCTTACTTTGCGGCTGATCGTCCAAGCTCTCCCGGTCGGACATTGCGCTTCTCGCGGCAGCACGCTCCTCTTCTTTCGGTTGTTAAACTTCCACGCGTCGTCGTCCCTTGACGTCTTCTCAGCGGCGGGCCCCCCCGGCGATCGGAGAGCGCGAGAAAAGGAGAGATAGAGATAGAGAGAAAGGGAGAGACACAGACAGAATGTACACGAACGAGGATAGAGAGAAAGAGAAGGAGATCCCTCTCGACGCACTAACTGCTCCTCGTGGAGGCGCGCGCGAGATCCCGACCGACGAGTAGACGTCGACGTCGTTCGATCTATCTCCTCCTTCGGAGCCACCAAGCACGAGCCGGGCCACAAGACGAGCTTCGAGCTTCGACCACACAACCAACAACCCGGAGCCGTAATATATTCCTCTCTTTCGGCCGGCACGGCGCACTGCGAATTTTGCACTTCCTCCTCGGCGTTTTTCTCCTCTTCCTTTTCTCCTTTTCGTCCTTCCAACACACTCACGGCCCCGACCGCCGACCGACCCACCGACCGACCGACCGACCGAACGACCGTCCGTCCGTCGTCCGTCCACGGCACACCAGTCGTCACCACCACCACCACCGCACGCGCTCTCGCCTAGCTCGCTCACTCGCGCTCACGCTCGGTCTCGGTCTCGGTCTCTAACGCCGACACACACCGCCGACTCTTCCGCACGCTCGCGCTGCTTCCCGACTTGCGCTCGCACTCGCTCGCACGCTCGTTCGCTCGCTCGTCTTTCGCTCCTTCGCCTTCTCTCCGATCCTCCCGCCCTCTCCGCGCGCGCAATCACTGAGAGGGAGGAAGCGAGATGGATGGCGAGAGAGAGAGAGAGAGAGGGAGAGGGAGATGTGTAGCGAGTGTTGCAACGCGCGCGCGTGTGGTGCGTAAGAGCGCTACCACAGCTCCATCAGAGTGATGCATGCATGCACGTGCGCATATGCATCTACACGTACGCAACCGCATCGGTCACTCGCAGCTTTACCGAGCGCGCGATGCGCGTATCAAATGTGTATGTGCATGCTTGTACAACTGTCGAAGTCCGCTCGTGTGCACGTCCCATCTTCCCATTTCCCTGTAATTCGATTGTCTATCCTTTTCATGCTGGCAAGCTCGCCATATGATGGCTTTCCACGGCTCTTGAGATGTATGGTGGCGATGCGATATGTCGATTATTAGTCTGTATCGTCGCGTATCGAATTCTCGTACGTAATCTCGAGAAACGTTGCGATCATTGGCCGCATTCGGCGGACTCAATCGTTAAGTAGCAATCGAACATGATTGGTTTCTCCTTTCAGGTCCGACCAATCAGCGTTGAATTACTAGGAAAATCTAGTAATGTTGCCCAACTGTTGAATGCGGTCGTTGCACACGGAGAGAGCCTTCTAACGAGAACCACACTAAACACACTGTCGTACGATTGGCTGTCAAATAGAGAAATTTTCCAAACTTTAAAAGTTTTCTATTCGAGAACCACGTGCGTGGCAAGGTCTACCTATGTTTCTCTTCAAGGAAAGTTTCTATAGATAGCGCGATTGGACACAACCACTCATATCGATATCTTGAGTAACTAATAACGTTTTCGACTGCTCGGGATAATTTACTGGACGTTATTGACCAATCACAGTCATTCTTCTGAATAATATTTAGTTACATTCTTCAGAAGAATGACTGTGATCAAATAGATAAGTATCCAATTGAAATCACTCGGAAAAAAGTTGCAGGCTTGGTTGCGGTTGAAATTGACCAATCAGAGCTAAGTAATTTTCTCGACTCTGTGAACCAAGCTCGCAACTCGTAGTGTGATTACGGCTTTATGTTCTTCGAATTTGGAGCATCGCGTTTCATCTATTTTTACTACATCTATGTTACAAACAAACGCATAACCTTTAGTATAACGTAAATTGCGTTTATATCATTACTTTTTTAAGTCTGATCGAGAAATTAATATACAAATATTTTAACATGTAAGATCACTTATATGTGTATATTTCCTTTTTAGCTACATTTACGCTTTATTATCACTTTACAGTGTATATGTGTGTGTGTGTGTGTGTGTGTGCACATATTTTTTGTCAAGTAATTCAAACTCGGCGTGTTTTTATTTATCCTGCGCATTATTTTTGTTCACGGAAGATAATATATAACAATTTCTAGCAAAAATGGATATTCGTCCAAATAACACCATTTATATCAACAATTTAAATGAAAAAATAAAAAAGGAGGAATTAAAAAAATCACTATATGCCATCTTTTCACAATTTGGCCAAATTTTGGATATCGTGGCTTTAAAAACACTCAAGATGCGTGGACAGGCTTTTGTTATCTTCAAGGAAATAGCAAGCGCATCAAATGCTTTGAGATCTATGCAAGGATTTCCATTTTATGATAAACCAATGGTAAGAATCAGAATTCCTGCTGTATTCAGTGTTTTTTATCTATATTATGTTATTTCTGTACTTTAATAAAAATGTATAAGTTGTCGTTTAATTATATACTAGAAATCAATGTTTCTATTAAATATGTACTTAAATATGTAAAAGTAATTTTTTAATTTTGCAGAGGATACAGTATGCTAAAACTGACAGCGATGTAATAGCCAAAATGAAAGGTACCTTTGCAGAACGTCCAAAGAAACCAAAACGAATTATTCCAGCAGCAGATGAGGAAGCTAAACGTGCCAAAAAGCGTGCAAAAGAGCAAGCAAAGCATTCGCAGCAAGTTGGATATCATCCTAATGTACCTCAGCATCCAGGACTTGTCAATACGGCTGTTCCTGAACAACCACCAAATCAAATATTATTCTTAACAAATTTACCAGATGAAACAAGTGAAATGATGTTATCGATGTTATTTAACCAATTTCCAGGCTTTAAAGAAGTACGATTGGTACCTAATCGGCATGATATTGCTTTTGTCGAATTTGAAAATGAAGTTCAATCTGGAGCAGCGAAAGATGCTCTTCAAGGTTTCAAAATCACACCTTCACATGCAATGAAAATATCATTTGCAAAAAAATAAATTTGCTGGTTTTTTTCTATTGTTTGTGTGATAGAATATTGGAATGTAAGTAAAATATATAAACCAAATTGTGCATTTGTATAAAGCGAATGTATTGATAGCTATTGATGACTATTAATATGAGCTTGGATCATCTCATTCGTGATATTGTACAATGGAAAGTATTTTGTTTGGCAATGGTTATTTTGCAATCAAATTTTCAATAAGTGAATTAAACATGTATATGTGCAACAGATTCTGCCATGATAGAGACATTGCAATTATGAAAAATACATGTAAGAAGTTAAATAAATTTTTGAAATTTTGTACATGCTAATGATTGGAATATTTTTTCATTAAATATTTGTACTTCATTTGAATTAAATATATAAAATATGTATGTGAAAATAGGCAAATTATTAAAACAAAAGATATAATCATTTCTTCCTTCTTTATTCCTAATTATAATGCATTGTATTTGTAAAATAATTATTTAAAGAAATTTAATTTGGACCAATGATAATAATTTTAAAACAAGTTTCAATTTATGTAAGATGATGGTAACTTATAACACATATGTGTTGTTATTAAAAATATACATAATAAAAATTATAATTGTTGGACTTGTAAAAACAATTTATCTATTACAGCAATCTAATATTTTTAATTCATTTCTTTTGTATTTTCCATATTAATTTGATTATGATACCAAAACTTCATATATTTTATAAAAATTTATTTAAATTTTCAATTGATAATAACACGAAATAATATGACAGTATAATATATAAATTATTTAATATAATTGATTTATTTATATTATTTTACAATATCAATAAATATCACGTACATATCCATATATATTATATATAGTATGAAAAAGATCGAAATTATATGAATATATTATGATTTTTACAAGCGAGAATTGTCATATAATCTTAAGCTTAAGTTTTGAAGAAGAGAAATATCTTCAAAGAATGGAGAAATATCTCGGCGATTTATTTGTATTTTGATATTGTATATATTTTATTGCTTTATATATATCTTTTCGATGTGTGCAATAATCTTTTATTTTCTCCTTTGTAAAACTTAGACTTGCCACTTGTAAGGATAATATTTAGACTGAATTGGCACGTTGATCAAGAGTGTCGAAAATATATTTCTTTCATAAAAATATATACGTTTATAATGTTAATTGCACACATTTTCTTTTTTCTTCTCCTTCTCTCTCTCTCTCTCTCTCTCTCTCTCTCTCTCTCTCTCTCTCTCTCTCTCTTTCTTTCTTTCTGTAAGTACACGATATACAATAACAATGTATAATTTGAAAGCAAAAATGAGAAAGTATATGTGTGTACAAATATTTGTTTTTTCTTTCGACTAAAAGATGAGAGTAGCTAATTTCGTTTAAAGATATCGATAAAAAATTAGAAAAAAGCGTGATAAAATTCGCCATTCAATATGAAAGAATTATTTACGAATTCACCATGTAAATTATACTAGAGGAAATGCGCGATTTTTGTCGAAAATGGGGAGTATAGCTTATATATTATATATATATAAGCATAACGAATTTTCCGACCTCGAGTATGCACAAAATATAAATGATTTTTTTTGTCCGCGTAAATTCATATTTGATTTGTCATCATTCTTACAATGCCTGCATAGCTCAAATAGCGCGTTATTAAATATATAAATAATGATAAGTAATATATATGCGCTTATTGTCTCCATTAGTACATATGTATATGTACTAATCATTGGAAGACATTATCGGTTTTGAGTTACAATTGTGTGTGTGTGTGTGTATACATAACGAATATGTATGATATCCGATGTTGAATGATTAATATTTATTATACGGCATTTTTTTAAAAGGAATGCGCGAGAAATGGTAAGACGCGAACGGTTACGCCCAGTGATAAAAAGCAACGTGAATGAGAGCGCCGAGGAACGACAGAAGCGTATAAAATATTTCAGGAGATATAGCTGTTATGCCGTTGCAGGCATCCTTGAAACAGAGCGCGCATTGCTCCATCTTGCCCAGTTGATTGTCCCGTATTTTTTTCTCCATCGTGTTACAAGAATCAGAGCACATTCTTATGGTCACTTCTTGATTTTTGACTGTAAATAAAAGTACTTGATACCTAACATTAATTGTTCTAGAGACACCTCCACATATGCATTTCCGCAAACACACATATGCAGATACTTGCCGTTAATGATTGTTTTGGCACAAGCCATGTTCGAGGGAGTGCCATGAATATGCTGTGAAAGCGCTTCGTCAATCTCGAGAATTTTTATGATTGACTCGAGGATTTTGTGCTGCTGAACCTTCCTCTGCCACTCCACCATATTGTGACCGGTACACTCCATCGGTTGTAATGAAGTCGTTGTCAAAGAGGAATTGCAATTTCGTTCCAGTGAGGTGCACATGTAGCATTTTAGCACGTCTGCCGATAAGAAAAAAAAATACATATATATATTATAGATATAATATAATGTAATATAATATAATATAATATAATGTGTAAATGTGTGTTAAGCAAGAGTCAAACTGATCGCCTCTATCGTGCGCGCACAGGTTTTAATATTGATAAATATTATTACATTCTATCCTTTTACAGAGAAAGAAGGAGAAGATATAAATGAATTTCTGCGAGAGAAAGAAGAAAAATATACAAATAAATTTCAATTTTTTCCTCTTAATGCTTTAACAAAAAAAGAAAAAGTTTTTCTCGCACATATGAGTCTATATATGTATACAACTCCCCAATTTCTTTCAAACATGTATAACAATTTCGTTTTATTACTTTGATTTGTATGTTCTCCTAATATCAATTTGACGTCATATTAATACAAATACGTCTGTTTTGGTCAATTTGATGTTAATATGACATGTCAAATTGACATTACTTTGACTTTTGTTCTCCTAGAAAAAAAGAAGATATAAATAAATCTCAACTTCTCTCTTGATGCTTCAAAGAATGAAAAAGTTTCTCTCGTACATATGAATGTATATATACAGCTTCCTATTTTCTTTGAAACATACAATTTTTTTTATTATTTGCTTCTGAAAGAAAAGTTGTTCGACGTTTGCTCGAACAGTTTCTTTTAGATCATTAATAATTTCGGAAAAATAAAGCAAGTAAAAAGATTGAAATGAATAAAAGACATGTAAATATGTGCGTGTGTGTGTGTGTGTGCGCGCGCGCGCGCAAACGTATTTCTATATACTATCATGTTGTAGTTGTTATTATTTAGGTCGCAAAGTGGCGAAGTGGCGCCAAAACGTCGCGACATTTTATCCCTTAACTATACATATGTGTATAGGGCAATGTACATACAGTTTTCTTCCTCGTACGCGCAATCTTTCTTTCTTTCTCCTATGATTTTTCGTCAAATAGGAGAACAAAGAAAAAAATGACATTAATAGATAAACAAATAAAATTGTTAAGTATGTAATCTATAAATGCATTGATTTGCGTGTATTTAATAATAAAAAATATAATTTGAATAGAATTAGTAGAATTAATATTTCTTTTATACATATATGTTATATGTGTTTTCTTTTTTTTATGTAAACGAATATTTTGGATATTTCAAAT
>NW_020229346.1:82500-253938 GCF_003227725.1 Camponotus floridanus
TTGATGTTTAGATGAATTAACACAAGTAACATGGCAAAGCAAAATATTGGCAGTATGAATTATAAATATGTCAGGGACTCATGGCGAATCGCTAAGATGCTAAATATGTTAATGCTGGCCATATGAAACATCTATTTAATATTAATTTACATGTATGTATTTGCGAATAGGTATGGCACGATCACGTAATGAGTAACGTAATGTAAACGGAACTGAAGACAGTCGTGATTATACGTTTTTAAAGAACATGTCGCTGTTCGTTCTGCTGACTTTTCGATAAATCTATTCATCTTGCCGAATTATTTTGCTTATGATGTTTTTTTTGTTTTGATGTTTATTTTTCAATAATTTTACAATCTTGAAACAAGGATTAGGAAAGTAGATATCAAACATTTACACCTGAGATACGCAGATAAGAAAAGTTAAACTCGCTATCACTACCTACTAACTTGTCTTATTTATTCTGTTTAAAGAAAAAAGTCAGCTAAATTTTACTTAAGATCAAACTTAATTGAAAAATTAGCAAATTTAAAAAAACTTACAATTAATAGAACATGAGAAAGGTATTATTCCATAAAATTGTGGAACTAGATCGAAAGAGATTGTCGAGGCTGTGTAACTCGCGCTATCATTCACTTTAATTTTATTTAAATCATACAAAAATTGATAATCAAAAGAAATGATTGAAAAATTTTACAAGAATAGAGAAAAGAGTGAGAAAAAGGAAAGTTGAAAAAATTGAAAAAATTACGAGTAGAAATATCTAATCGTTCGATCGATCGTGCAGATTAATTAGTAGAAAAGTAGGTGTAATTATTCAATTTACATTACGAGCATCGGAAAGTCGAAGACGAAGATTGGAAAAAATTGTATTATTTATATCACTTTAACGGGAATTTTTGTGGGAATACGTGATGCGCAAATACATGAGTAGTGTGACAGTTTCGTGACGTTGAACGTGTTACAGGAAGATGGACATTATCCACTCAACGTGCTCCAAACTACCACTTTACTCTTCATTTGAACGTAAAGCTGCTCGTATCATTCGCAGCCTTACCTATTTAACCCATATGTTTGTGCCAATTCTTTGTAAAACATTTCACATTCTTTTTCAGTTGGTTAAATATTTTATTTTATTTATTACTAAATGGGTAAACTAAATGGGTACATTTTCTCGTAAATTTTCCAGCTTTTTTCTCTTTCTCTCTCTCTTTCTCTCTCGCAAAACTTTTCAATCGTTTTCTTTGATATATCTAAAGATAAATTACAATTTAATCTTTAGATATATCTAGCAACACGTATCCCTAAAAGACGTTTGTAAAATTATTTAAAAACATCTTATTATCCTTTCAATATTTTTAATGACATTTTTTGACTTTTTTGTGCTATTTGGAATGTTATTAATTTTTTGTATCTTCTCTAAACTAATTTCACACGGATAAGTGGAACAAGTCGATCTTATATAATAGTCTTGAGATATAATGTAAAACGCATTATGTAAGTATGTATAAATCAACACAGTACGAGACTCTAGTTTCATTATGTAAATTCAATTAATATTGATGAGAATCGATAAATAAAATTATTAGTCCCGCTTGAATTTTATTTGTCATTCATCATTGTCATCAATATTCTTATAAAAGGTTTCGGTAACATAATTTTCAAGCAATGTAACATTCCTTATTTACACACACCGCACACACACATACATACATATATATATATATATATATATGTATGTATGTATGTGTATCCTTGTAATATATACATACATTACGTAATATATATTTTATCAGTAGTACTTTCATTTCCTGGGATATATCGATTTTTTTAAAGCGATTTTATATCACAGATCCAGGGGAAAGATTTCGCACAGCGATAGGAAGATCGATCGATCCTGGGGTTATTCGTAGATGAGCCATATATATTCGTCATGGTTTCTCCTTCCACCATCAACTACCTCACCTTGCTTGTTCTCCCTTCCTCGGCCGTACTGGTCGTAGTCGTGTGTTCAGCACTGCTCGCTGGTACTGTATACATCGATGCTAGAGTTAGTGAGCTTGCGCCACGCTAGCGCCGTACATTAACAGTGCTTTCTCAGTTCTTCGAGTCTCAAATGATACTTTCAGGCGTTTTCAATTCTTGATTCTCTTCTCCCTCTCTCTTTTTCTCTTTTTCTCTCTCTCTGTCTCTCTCTCTCTCTCTCTTTCCTTCTCTTTCTCTTTCTTCCCGTTTCTATTTCTCCTTCTCCTTTTTCGCCTTTTAATTCCCCTTATCTCTCTTTTCCCCTACTTTTGTGTATATCATCATTTTTGCATTTATCTTCTTTGTGATTAACGTTACTCTAAACAATTAGTGAGGCTTCTCGACGAACAGTATTTCTTCGATTGTTCCAAGAGGAGGGAAGAAAAGAAAAATGAAGAGAATCCTTCATTCTATCGTTATCACTCTATGCAGTATTCTTCTGTTCTTGTGCTATAGCGGTAAGTGATAAAATATATTTAGGAGTGTATAATTTTTTAAATCGATTTTCCAATTAGATGCATTGCGGATTAACACCTCGATGTGCTATAAATATATGCTATAATTCTAACATGCGTATATGTAAATGTACCGTGTGCGTATTTTTTTGTAAAATGTATCGCGGCAATTTAAATAACAGTTTCTCTGTTAAACTTAATTTAATCCAAGCGAGATTAAAACGCAATCATAATTGACATTAGATGTTGATAATAATGAAATGTAGAGTGCAACAAAATCGCATGATTGCGCTATCGAAATATTTTACTCCGAGTTATGAAATAAATTTTAATTATTGTTCTCTGAATTAACGAAACGGAAAAAAAATCTTAATAGCAGACAGATAAATTATAAGTCGCGAAATTATTCCTATCAGATTTGTAAATTGGTTACTTAATGTGATCGCTCTCTTGTTTACTACACGAGGATCGCAAATAATATAAGTTTATTGATGTAAGTTTGTCGTATATTATAAATTTATAAAAAATGATGATTTTTTTGCGGATATTTTTATAACTTTGCGGTGAAAAAAAGATTGGAATACGCGTTTGCACGAAGACAGTCCGATTGTACGAATATATCTTTCCGGGGCATGTAGCTAGCGTGGCTGCATTGATTTTTCTACAGGGTAACCATATCAAGGGTTCGATGAACTATATTCGTGTATGGAATGACGCATGCAATAATCGATTAAACAAAAGTAGTGCGCCCTTTTTGGAATGTTTACACTTTCCGTATATATATAAATGTTACAATTTCTTTCAACTTCTTTCGTGTAAAATCAATAACATTTTATACTACGTGTGCGATGAATGAGAAATGTAAACGAGAAACTAAAGGGAATATAGCATGTCGCTCGATTTTTATTATACAGTTGTCAACATCGTTGTATGTAAATGATTTTAGCCAAGATTTTACAAAATTGATATGCCTCTCGATCTTGTTATCTCTTCTTTCCATTGTGAACTTTAACCTTGTTATCGCATTATATTGAGTATAACTTTATAAGGAAATAACATTACAAGCAAGTTAAATTAAAGAAGCAATTGACTATTATTGGATAGAGTTTAAATAATATAGGACATTAAATAAAATAATTATATTAAATAACATAAAAAATTTAATAATAAATTCTATTTGCGTATGATAGAAAAATTTTGAAACACGTTAAATTTTATTCGCGCGTATAATGAAAAGATTTTGAAACTTCTTATTTTCCATCTGCACGTTTTTAAAATAATTCATCTATAATTACAATACTATATAATAACTTCAAATAAGTATAATCTTCATAAATAAATAAAAAATATATCGCGAGATATTACGAAATAAGATATAAGTTTACATTTTTCAACGAGTAACATAAAGCTGTATTCGTATCATGCATGTGCGCGCGTTTGTGTGCGCGCTTATGATGAAAAAATAAAAGAGATATAAATAAATCGATTGTAATATTTTACAGGTGTTGATGCTATACAATGTTATCAGTGCAACAGTCGCAATAATAGCCAATGCGCCGATCTTGTTCCTCCAGAATCCATGAAGACGGATTGTTCGGAACTCAAGGATGGCGCAAAGTTTACAATGTGCCGCAAAATTACACAAGTCATCGAGTTTAGCGTCAACGGTCGTATGTGTTAAGATTGCATTGCATTAAGTATCGCTAAATTTTAATTTATTAAATATATAATTATTGAATATGTTTAGCATGATTTGTTTCTAAATTGAAAAAAATCTATTGATCTTACAGAAATGCGTTATCATATAAAATTCCATATGATCCATATCTAGAATAAAAAACTTGTCCTTTTTATACAGTACCACCCGATACGCGAGTTATTCGTGGATGCGGATGGGATGAAACAAATTATAAGGGCAAGTGTTATCAACGAAGTGGATTTGGAGGTAGACAAGAAGTTTGCTCTTGTTTAAATGATTACTGTAATGCGGCAACGCCTGGACCCGGGATCTTGCCGCCTCAAAGCCTCATTCTTTCATGCGCTCTAATCAGCATGCTACTAGCGTTTTTACGAAATTAATTGTTGTTAAAAGATATCAAAATTCTCCTCATAGAATATGTGAGACAATGATAAGCGGAAACTGGAAATTAGGGGAAAAGTAGGAAGATTTAATATATTAAGCGTGCTTTTTTTCCTGACACGAGTTTGTGTTCGAAGATAAGTTACTGAAAATAACGCATAGTAAATAAAAGATAAAAAAAATAATTTTACATCATATATAAGTGGCAGAGAATATACAATAAGATGAAAGATTTTTCACCTATCGAGAGGAATTTAAAAAAATACCTTCGGGATTTATATACAAATACATATATATATATATATATATATATATATATATATATATACACGAAATATTTTTCGAGTTGTTCATGTAGTCTAGTTACTAATAAATTATGTTGTATACATTGATAATTATCTAGATCATAATACATAAAAATAGATGTTGAATATTCTATAAATGAATATTCTATAAAATAGTAGAATTTATAGAAAGAATGAAGTTTATGTTATATTTATATATAGTCTTTCTCCCTTCAAAATTGATTTTCGTTAAAAAATTATAACTTATATTTCAAAACTTTTCTTTTTTCTTTTTTTAAGGAATTTATTGATCAAAAATTTACATATTTTTAATGGAGAAGAAGTAAATATTATATTTATTATATCTGCATTGATAAAATGTTGAACAAAAAATAGAATTTAATGCTTTATATCCAGTAATGTTTACATGTTTTAAAACGTATAAATATAATAAGATCTTGATTTTAAATTCATGAATACGAATAAAAAACTGTTTAAACGGAATTTCATGTATTGTAAATTACAATTGTTATAATTATTAAATAATGATTAAAGAGAAGTGAATTTTTAAAAATAAAACTCCTTTAAAGACATTTTATAGAATTGTATTGAGAGATCCACTCAAATTTCATAATTTTTCATACACTGACAATTCCGTGTGCACAACAATTGTATATCTGTAAATGTATTTACATCAGATATTTAACATCTGATATCTCAATATTAATAATTTTGTGCCTGCTATTATATAGTAAAAAGAAATGTTTAATCGTGTATTCAGAAAAAATTCTTATTTTTAATATTTTAATCACACGACACATTGTTATTGTCAATAAAATACTAATATACATATGACAAAACGTTATCATTTTATTAAACTTTAAAATTATATTATGAAAAGACGTACATCCTGTTTTTTACTAAATATATCTTTAACAAGTATCTACAATTCGTATCTTATTTTGTTTATCAATTTATAGGCAAATTATATATGATTTGTTTGTGTAAACTGGAAATATATTTTCGATATTATCACGTATGGGCACGCACGCATGCACACACATACACATACACACATACATAAACACATTATAAACACAAATTTTCACTATTTATTTAATATTTTCAATATAAGTAAAAGAGAATTAATTATATATATACGAAATATTTTTATCGAGCTGTTCATGTAGTTCCATATGTAATTAAAGTAGTTGTTTCATATATAATTAAATATATAATTATATTTGATTGTACACATGATCTTTTTCCTTTTTTTACATATTCCTTCCTTATCGGAGATAATTAAATATACTGCCAATGTAATATCTTATGTTATACCTATAATATTTGAAAATTAATTAGTACCTTCTATTTTGTTCTCCGTAACTATATTTTGAAGTAAATATTATTCCTTAGCAGATTCGAATAAATTGAAACTCTCTTCTTATTATGCGTTACTTTCCGTTATAATTTACGCGATCACGTGATCACATACCAAGTAAATTGTGTTTAGAAGAGAGACAATAGGCACTGAATATGCCTTGCGCAAGCGCCGCTAAAATGAAGCGGGAAATGTAGACACTTTTGAATTTTCCATTAAAGAAGATTAATTTAAAGAAGGTTCCTAATTAAAAAATTAAGCCTGTCACTTCTGTCAATTGTATTTTAATTAACATCGATCACAGTGAGTGAAATAATTAAAAAGCATACAGGACAGTGGTGTGATTCAAATCGCTGAAATAGGAAAAATAGAAACAGAACTATATGAAAAAGAAAGATTCCGTTTTAGGGACTTAGGCCGGTATTCATAGTCCGATCTTATATTTAAGATCGTCTTAAGTCTGATCCGAGGTTGACTTAAGACCTCCTTCAACCAATTAAATAGTTGCATAGCATTCCAAGCTCGAACTTAAGACGATCTCAAATATAAGATCGGACTATGAATACCGGCCTTATTTTAACATATTTTAGCCTATGGAACAAATTTCTCTAGTGAACGTCGCTGATGGAGTTTTCGAATGGTCGAGTTTGATCCGACCTGGGATACTTTATTAGACGTCATTGACCAATCACAGCCATTCTTCTGAAGAATGTATGGTTACATTCTTCAGAAGAATGGCTGTTATTGGTCAATGATGTCTAGTAAAGTACCCCGGGTTCGATCAAACCCGACCATTCGAAAACGCCATGAATTGGAGTATAATGTGTATGTATGTCCTATCATACACAATTATGCTTTGACGCAATACGACTCACGCACGAATGAGAAAGAGAGAGAGAGAGAGAGAGAGAGAGAGAGAGAGAGAGAGAGAGAGAGAGAGAGAGAGAGAGAGAGAGAGAGAGAGAGAGAGAGAGGAGTGAATTGTGTCAAGTTGCCGAATGCTGTCATTTGGCGGTGCTTCGTTATATCCCGTTCTATATCGATAGTGATTTGTAAAAGCGAAACACTCTCGCACGCGAATATTTTAATTGAAAATAGGAAATGGCGGATACAACCGTAGACGCTACACGACGCTTAAACGTTAAAAAACAGACGCTGGACGATGCTTACGCGGCGCCTGCGAATTTCCTTGAAATCGACGTGATTAATCCAATAACACACGGAGTCGGCAAGAAGCGATATACCGATTATGAAGTTCGTATGAGGGTAAGTAATGTCCATTTCGCTTTGAATATTTTCCATAGCAATACTAGATACACTCCGAGGCTCAGGCTCGGCTGTTGAGCGTGCAATAAATAAACTTTCGCTCGCATAATTTTTTTCATCCGAGACAATAAGACGGGCGCATTTTCACGTCAAACAGCTGTAATTCAATTACATTCAACCATTAGATATATTATGGGCTGTGCCTGTTATCATATTGATAAAAACCGAAATACGCTTGTCGTTATGCGTCAAAGCAGATGCAGTATTCTTTACATTGTATCTTTATTTTAATTTTTATATTTATAAACTTATTTTGTATGTAATATTCAGCGCAATAGAAAACAGAAAAATGTAAAAGATGTGCAAAGATATTTGATGAATATGAATAATCCACATAAATAATCTATTTATTTTTTATACTATATATTACATCACTATATTATTTGTACACACACACACACACACACACATTATATATAAAATATACATTGATTCCAACTCTTCCAATTCTTGACTATTTTTTTTTAGACAAACTTGCCAGTCTTTAAAGTGAAAGATTCAACCGTAAGAAGAAGATACAGTGATTTCGAATGGCTGAGAAATGAATTAGAAAGAGATAGTAAGGTTAGTTAAAGTTAGGTAGTATAAATGAGAGACATTGTAAAAATTATTACTAATTAAAGATAACTATTGCTAAGATTATGATTCTAAAATTCTTATTAAAACTTTATAATTTAATAAAATCACATATGATTATTTATTAAATAGATATTGTTTAAAAAGTAATACAATTGTATTTAAGATTTCCTATTTACATATTTTTATAAAATTGTAGATTGTAGTTCCACCATTACCAGGAAAAGCATGGAAACGTCAAATGCCTTTTCGTGGTGACGATGGCATATTTGAAGAAGATTTTATTGAAGATCGAAGAAAAGGCTTGGAAGTTTTTGTTAATAAGTGAGTATATTGTTTTGCACACATATTGTGGAATATGACAACTAATATATATATATATATCCTGATTTATTTATTTATTTATCCTGATTAATTTCAAAAAGGAATTTATTAGAAAAATCAATAGTTGTTTCAATTGTGTACATATTTGTGTGCGGGTATGTGACAGTTATTTAGAATTTTATCTTTAGTGATGCAATACACATATTATATACAGTATAAATCTTTATTTTATTTATTAAACATTTATTTTTAATATTAAAGAAAAGGATATTAGAAAAAAGAAACCAAAATTTTTATCAGTTATTTCTTTCAAACAAATGAAAACCAATGTCTTCAATTAATAGTTTGTTTTAATTTGATTGTACTTTGATTAAACTTGCATTGCTTATTTATGTTTCATCTTAATGAAAATACTGCACGCATTATTTTTAAATTGTACATTCTAACAAGATCAATCAAAGAATATTTTAATTATAATACTCTATTGCATCTGTAATATATTCCAATGACGCATCTACAATGCTATCAGTTTTGCTTATGTAGACAGATATATAACTGATTGTATTGTGTAACTATATTTCAGAATAGCTGGACATCCTTTGGCACAGAATGAACGATGTTTACATATGTTTCTACAAGAACCCGTAATAGACAAGAACTATGTACCTGGGAAAATACGTAATACATAAGTCAAAATAAGAAATTATCACAAATATCTTTTCCATCAAGCCTTCTACATTCAAAGTTTTCATTATATTGACATCTTATTTGAAAGTCATTAACATTCTTCTATACTTTTGCTAAAGCTAATCAAGTTTCCAGTACTGTGCGATATCAAATCTGGTCGCTTATGTGAAAACATCCACTATATCTATAATTTACACTCTTTGAATATTGCTATTCTCTTACACGAAAAGTATAGTTAAGCATCTCTTTATAAGGAAATAAATAAATAGTAAATTGGCAAAATCATTCTTGTTACTATAGGTTGATTCTGTCTATTGTTATAATAATACTGTTTATAACAAAGGAGATAACTAAAATAAAAAAAAAATGTTATTATTCGTAAAATTATGTTCTATAAAATAAACCCTTTACAGCACTATTGTTTTAACATATAAATAGAGCATATTTTTTTAATATAATTAAATATTTTATGTGCGTTTGTGTGTGTGAATTATCAGCTAGAATAATGATAGCTTTTGAGTCAAGAAATAATATTTTTATATACAATTATTACATATCAAAGGGGAGGGAGCGATACTAGAAGATATCAGCCAAGGAGATAATTTTAAATGAAAATAAATAAATAATTTAGAATAAATTTTTTTTTATACAAAGTTTTAAAAAAATCAAACTTTGGAATTGGAAAATTAATGTCTGCTTCATAAGTATACTTATTTATTATATTATTATTGTTATTATTATTATTATTATTATTATTATTATATTGGTGATATTATCTTTTAGACTAAAATATGTAATATTTATATAATATCATATCAAAAAGAGCAAATTTGATATATCCTTTAATTTTGTATAAGTTTAAATAATATTAAAACTGGATTAATATTATTATCATTTTTAAACATGTGTGGTTTATAAAGAAAAAAAATGTCAATTTCTTTTTCTTTCTGCTATGCAACACTTTCTATTGCATATAAAAAAGTCTCAAATCTACAAATTAGATAATAAGATATATGTTATAAAATCATATTATATATGATATATATGTCATAAAACGATATCGGAGATTTTTAAATCGATATATAAGTATTATATGTTAGGAATATACTTCTTTTGGATTTTGAATTCTTTAGCCAATTTTGAGTATAATTACAATTTTGTTCAAAATATAGTTTATCATGTAAAAGTCATCGTATATCGCAATTTTTTTATGACATATACCTTTATAACTAAAAAAAAAAGGTACAAATTTAAATTTTTGTACAAATACAAAGTCTACCTTACATTAATTGAAGAAAGATTTAAGATTTTTATGTTTTCTTGTTTCTTTGAAGTTTAATTTTTCACTTTATTTTTAATTTAACTCGACATTTTTTTGTAAAAGAAAAATAAATACGAAATTAATCAAAGAATTCATAATTGAAAAGAAATATATATAGTTGTAAAAATACTCTGTATTAATTATTCCATCATTACTATTTACTTCATTCATAGTAACTCTGTGTTCATACATAAAATGGAAAGATTATTATTAGTTTTACATCCATCTCGATATGTCGAATAGGAACTTGTTTTATATATTTTGAATCTCTTTGTGTGACTTTTTATGTGTGTGATTTAATATGCAAAACAATTAGTGTATTATTATGGATTAATATTACATATTACTACAATCACATATTATCATCACTTTCATTGTCATTTTTACCACTCTTTCAATATTTTTATTATTTTACCATTATTGTACCTATTATTAAAATTGACAGTAAAATTATATTAATTGTATTAGTGTTTTTATTTTTTTCATTGTAACTTTATTATTTATGTTAGACACTTTCTATTTGGCAATATCAGGTCTACAATTTAAAAAGATAAAAAAAGAAAAAAATTTAAGCTAAATAGAAGAAGAATATCAATTTTTTAAAATAAAGTTCTAATGGAAGATACCACTGGTTTGATTCAAGATTGAGATATCTTTAAATATTATAGTTTTTTCAAATCATTTTTTTTTTAGATTTCTAAACAATAATCAATTTTATCAATTCTCATGTATAAAAAATGAATTCTTAAAATTTAAATAGAAAAACATGAAAAAAAATGTTCAAACAAAAATATAATTCGTAGAATAAATAGCGTTTCTTATAAAAAAAAATCTTCAATGTATTACAATACTTTCGTTTGAGATTTTGTTTCTTATTACTTTTAATATTTTTTTCTGTCTCTATTTGATGTTCTCATTGTAGTATACAATATTACTTATTTCAAATAACATTATTAATGATTCGAGTAATACTATCACTTATTTCTTATGAGATTAATAATTCTGGAGTTAATTTAAAATTAATTATTTCATGACAATATTTCACACACTATATATATATATATATATATATATATATATATATATATATATATATATATATACACACACACACATTTATTTATTTATTTTTCAAAATATCAATTTCTAGTTTTCAGAATTTACATCTTATTTATAAGTATTTACATATAATTTTCTCATGTTTAATGCACAAATGAAAAATTTGAATAGTATTCTAAAATATAACAATAGTATTACAAAAGAATTTATATGGAAGGAAAATTGTATATGTTAGAATATAAATTTTCTAAATTAACATATTGCATAACAGAATTGATAATGTCACGCACCTTCAGTCTTATAGGTATATATCTTGTTTAGTTTTAATAAATTTCTTGTTCTTGAAATAACTTTCTATATATTTGCTGACACATTCTTGCTCTGAAATATATAAAATAAAAGAATAGGAATTTTGTTATTAAAAAATAATGTCTTAGTGTACCATATCTACAGTATCTCTATTTTCTCCTTAAAATGTATATGAACAATATCGTGCATCATCTAATATGTCATAGAAATTTTCAAATTGAAAATGGAATGAAATAAAATTGATGTAGTAATATACGCATTGTATTGTAAAATCAATTTCAAAAACCATTCTTTCTTTTATTTTTACATTTGCAACTGTCAACAAAATTTTGCCTTAATAATATGCCAAAAAAACTCATTTATTACACATCACACATTCACACGCGCGCGCATACACAATACATATATACACAACATCCAAAATAATAACGCGTTATATATTAATTAAATTCATATTCTTAGATATGTGCAAAGAAATATAATTAATTGCAAGATGACAGATTGCTTACCTGGAAATGTATTTTCTATAATGAGCATGTCCGCGATATATTTTGCAACAGTTTTGAAAAGCTGTCGATCTTTAATTCTTCTCTTTTTGTAAAATGGCATTAGATATTTAACAATCCAAGGCGCTATTCTTTCTTTGCAAGCCGGTAAATAATCTTCTATACAGATTGGTGATTCCGGCATCATTTCTTCGTCTTCACATTCCCCAAACAACTCAAGAAATTGCTCTTTTATTTTTCCATGTTTACGATAATTTGTCAATGATAATTCAGTCATTTTGGCTTTTAGTTGTGTAACTTGATGCACTCGTTCAACAAACCAAATAGCATTTATCCTCTGTTTCTGTTTACTTTCATCAATCTCATTTCCATTGGTTTCTTTTGCTTTTCTACTTTGCAATTCCTTGTAACGACTAAAACTAACTTTTCTTTCACTTGTACTTACTTTTGCTATTTTAGGTTTTGGTATATTATCGTTTTGTGGTATACCAAAGAGATTTGAATCTGCTTCTAAACATATCTTATTAATCTCCTTATCAATATTAGCCTTTGTAACACCAGAATGTTTCTCAATCAATTTTGTAATATCAGTACTATCGTCACTCTCGCAAAACATATCTTCCATATGTTGTAATAATGAATCTTGTGAATTGTCATCTTCCTTTCTAATAGCAGTTACATCATCCATCATTTGGAAATCACTCTGATCCTCATGTTCCTGACTAGTATCGTTAGATTCTTCTTTTATAGTCTCTTGTAACATTTGTGTATCCATCTCGTCATCATCGATATTTTTCAAAATATTTTCACTTATGTGAGAATTGTCAGAATTTACTGTTTCTAATGCTTCCTCACAGTTGGGCGTAATATATTGTATATTATCATTTTGTGTATTATCTACTTCGTGCAAATCTGACCACATGTCATCTGTTTGTACAGCAACATCAATTTTATCTTTAGATGTTTCTAAAAATATTATTAATTTTTTATATGCTTTCTTTTTGACAGTATGCGACTTTATATCTTCAATCTACAAGAATAAACAAATTATAGTATCTATTAACATATCAACTGAAACTCTAACATTACTTTTTTTCTTATTGTTAATATTAAACTTTCTTACCATTCTTAACATATTTTGTCTGTACAAAGTAGCTTCTAATGCCAATCGAACTGCATGTAGTTCCATTTCATCTGCACATTTTTTTACTTCGACGTTTAGTATATCAGCATCTCTTTGTTTATAGCAAGTTATATAATTACCGAGTAAACATTTATGAAGATAAGACAAGTATACAGCACGGACCTGTGCAAACAATATATATATAATACAATATATAATATAAATAATGATGAAATCAATAATATGTACGCACTTGAATATTTTAATAAAATTCTACTTATAAAATAATTTGATTTTATAATTAAACTATCTCTACATTGTACATTGCATCAATGAATATTAGTTACTTTGTTGTAATCAAAATTTTTTTCCTTTGTCATAAATAATATATAATGACTAGAATAAAATTATAAATTCTTAGAACGATGTACATTTTAAATAAACTAGCATCATATAAAAGAAAAGCATATACAAACATTAAAGAAGTTTCTTCGAGTTATAAATTTACAATGTACAGTTTGTCAGAATTGTGCTTACACCTGTTACATAAGACAGAATATAATTATATCTTTGATCGAGAAATCAAAGTCAATTTTTTAAGATTTTGTCTTTAATTTAAGATCTTTCGAAAAGAAATGAGCACAGTTATTTAAATTAGTTTACATATAAAAAGAAACCGCTTGCCATTGCAGTGAGACGTAAGAATTCATTGTTGGATTCGTCGACAAAAACAGAATTGTTCATGGAAGGCGGTGGTACGGACATGGATAAGAAATCGTCAATATCATCCAGATTAACATCATCATCGCTGTCATTGCAGACATTCTGACCTTTTTTTAGCGCAAACGGTAGAGAGACATCGATACGATCCGTTGTCATCATTGTAGCGAATGTCTCGCGATCATTATATCTCTCACGAGTTAAATTAGGAAATTGGTTGCGACGAATAACTAATAATAACGTGATCGCAAATCATCGTCGGTATTGTTACACACATTATTTAATTTGCTAATTTTTAGCGATTACAATAAATTTGACTGACATAAATTGCCGCTACGGAACCGCTAACCGCGAACTATTATTAAAGATTAGCCGAATGCCGGATTAGCGTCTCTCCCTAGTATTACCAATATCAGAGATAAGGTGCCTTTACATGGTAGCGTCGAGCGTCTGCGCAGAAAACCATGCATTGCGCATACCTGCGCGGACTGGTATCCGAGTGATCACGTCGCTGATTGACTAATTCAAAATAGGACTCCCTGATTGGTTAATCATTGTTGGTTATCTAGGCACAGATAACGGCCATTGGCCACATTCAGCGGACTCAACAGTTGGGCAACATTACTAGATTTTCCGATGTAACTCGACGCTGATTGGTCGGACCTGAAAGTAGAGACCAATCATATTCGATTGCTACTTAGCGGTTGAGTATGCGTTGAATATGCGGCCATTGTTTTTATAGGGAATAAATTTCTGAATCTGCGCAATGGAAATAGTTTTCTGCGCAGACGCTCGATGCTGCTCGATGTAAAAGCATCTTTAGGTGCTCCTTTATTTAAAAACGGACCGATCTATAGTGTATGTACGTGATGTAAATTATAGATTTTTAATATTAGAATATCGGAACGTATAGCTAGGCTAGCATCTGTGCTTCGTAGTTCATGGTTCAACGTTGTAGTTGTTTGTGACAGCAGATTTTACTGTTCGATTATTACGGATTAAATGCGTATAAATTTATGAATTTGCCGATCGTACAGGTAATTATTGTATAATTAAATTTCTACGATTATTGTGCGCAAAGAAAGTAAAACGGAAAAGTTTTAGTGACAAAGTTACTTCGCAATGTTAATATTTCAAAATTTCAGCTGAATAGCATTTTAATCTTTAACCTTTAAACGTCAATTTAAGTAAGTGTTGTCTTAGACGAGAACCTTAATCAATTTTATTATTGTATTAGGATTAAAATTTCTTTAAATAAAGTGCCAAAAGTATTTTCTACAGCAAAAACATTGCGACTATTGCGTCGTGTTGCGTAATAGAAGTTGACTATTTAATTGCCGTTTTACTTGTATCGTTGAAATCACAAACGATTATTTCCGATTGATTTATATATTCTAGATAGAATTTTGCAATAATTAGCTTCGATTGATTGTTAAAGCGCATACAATGAGTTATCATCGAGGAAGCGGTAACAAGCCAAAAGGTTTTGGCTTCGCTGGCTTCCAAGTGTCTGGGACAAAAAGAAGCGGCACTAATATACCTCCACCTCCACCAAACGCGACATTGAGTAAACAAGGCTATCATACGATGAGTGCTATTACAGAGAATGCTTTGTCCGCTTGTTGGGGTATGCCTAAAAAACGCAGTAAAACAGAGGAGGAGTTAGTATAACTCTAAAAATAATGATATTTTTGAAGATTGTTATAAAAAAAGAGGTAGAAACAAATATATTATTGTAACATTATTATGTAAAATCAGATATTTCGAGGATGATGATGAACCTCCGAGTTCATCATTAGAATATATACCTGCACCTGGTTCTCCTACTTATGATTTGATGAAAAAATCTGCAATGAAAGAGGAGAGCGATGGCGAAGAAGATACCTTAGATGCTTTCATGGCAGGCATTGATGCGGAAGTGAAGCGAAATAATTATGCAGCTCAATGTGGTGATAATCGTAAGGAAGAAAAATCAAAAGGATTTCGGGCAGACATTGATGGGGAAGATGACGAGGAGAGTTATTATAGGTGCGAATTTTGTGCAAATATATATGATGTTTATAGCTGTTCATTTTTTTTGTATATAAAAATATTTAGTCATAATTATTATTTAATCATAATTATATTTATAAGAATAATTATAATTATATATATATATATATATATATATATATATATATATAATAATAATTATAATTATATATAATAATAATTATAATTATTTTAAGAATAATAATAATCATAATTATATTTATAAGAATAATTATTATTTAATCATAATTATTATATTTATAAGAAATTATATTTATAAGATTTAATCATAATTATATTTATAAGAAAAATATATATAGTTTGATTTTGTGTGTTATTTCTTAGATATATGGAGGAGAATCCAACTGCTGGCTTGCAACAAGAAGAATCCGATCAAGAAATCGAATACGACGAAGATGGTAATCCTATTGCACCACCAAAGAAAAAAGAAATTGATCCACTACCTCCAATGGATCACAGTGAAATAGAATATGAAACATTTGACAAAAATTTTTACAATGTACATGAAGAAATTGCAAGTTTAAGTAAACAACAGATTGATGACTTGAAAAAAACTTTGGGTATAAAGGTATCCGGACCATCTCCGCCGAATCCTGTTACAAGTTTTGGCCATTTTGGCTTTGATGATGCGCTGATGAAAACTATTCGTAAAAATGAATACACACAACCTACACCTATTCAAGCACAGGCAGTTCCCGCTGCTTTGAGTGGACGAGATATAATAGGTATAGCAAAAACTGGTAGTGGTAAAACAGCAGCATTTATCTGGCCAATGTTAGTGCATATTATGGATCAGCGCGAATTGAAAGCTGGCGACGGCCCTATCGGTCTTATCTTGGCACCGACAAGAGAATTATCTCAACAAGTAATATTTTATTGTAATGTTGATTCTATATAATGAGCATTTGAAATAAAAAAAAAACTTATATATAAATATATCGCAGATTTATCAAGAAGCGAAAAAATTCGGAAAGGTTTACAATATCCAAGTATGTTGTTGCTATGGAGGCGGTAGCAAATGGGAACAGAGCAAAGCGCTGGAAAGTGGCGCAGAGATTGTGGTCGCTACACCTGGTAGAATGATCGATCTTGTTAAAATGAAAGCAACGAATTTAACTAGAGTTACATTTTTGGTTCTGGATGAAGCTGATAGAATGTTTGATATGGGATTTGGTGAGTAAACAAATTGTAATATAGCTCTAAATACGCATCAATAATCAATACTAAACTACTTTTTTTTTCTTCCCTTTTTCTAGAACCGCAAGTACGATCCATATGTAACCATGTGAGACCTGACAGGCAAACATTGCTGTTCAGTGCAACATTCAAAAAGAAAGTAGAGAAGCTTGCTAGAGACGTTTTAACAGATCCTATTAGAATAGTGCAAGGAGATGTTGGCGAGGCGAATACTGATGTGACGCAACACGTTATCATGTTTCATAATAATCCTAGTGGAAAATGGAATTGGCTGTTACAAAACTTGGTTGAATTTCTAAGTGCCGGCAGTCTCTTAATCTTTGTCACTAAGAAGGTGCGAGAACCAAAATCCTCCCAATCCTATAATCTTAACAAACTCTTAACTATAATATAATACTAAAGAGATATGTCTAATATTTGTCCCTCCACATTTCAGCTAAACGCAGAAGAACTTGCCAACAATCTCAAATTGAAAGAGTTTGATGTATTGCTTTTGCATGGCGACATGGATCAAATCGAAAGAAATAAAGTGATTACAGCTTTCAAAAAGAAGGATGTCAGTACCTTAGTTGCTACTGATGTAGCCGGTAATTATTATATCTTTAAATATTATTAAACTATTTATATCTTTCATTCGAGATATTATATATATATATATATATATATATATATATATATATATATATATGTGTGTGTATGTATGTATGTATGAAATATACATATAAAATATCGCGTGACTTTTCAGCTCGAGGTTTGGATATTCCACATATCAAGACTGTCGTAAATTATGATGTAGCGCGAGATATCGATACTCATACGCATAGAATAGGAAGAACCGGACGAGCTGGTGAGAAAGGTGTAGCGTATACGCTTGTAACTGAAAAGGATAAGGAATTTGCCGGACATTTAGTAAGAAATTTGGAGGGAGCGAATCAAGAAGTGTCAAAGAGCTTAATGGATTTGGCCATGCAAAGCGCATGGTTCAGGAAATCAAGGTTTAAAGGTGGGAAAGGAAAGAGTTTAAATATCGGTGGAGCCGGACTTGGCTTCAGAGGCAGACCCGAGTCTTCGAGTTCGGTACGCATCGCAATCGCACAATTTGTATAAATATTCTTACATATTTTATCAAACTACTGCAATTATACATTTTAGGGTGGATCATCGTCAACGCAAGCATCCAAGGATATCAGTGAGGTAGTTAAAAAGTTAGAGAGACACGGACCTGGTAGTGATCGACTCTCCGCTATGAAAGCTGCTTTCCGAAGTCAGTATAATTCTCAGGTGAGTCACGTTTACTTCGGAAAGATGTATTAAAGAATGACGTTCAAAAGTAATCGGCAAATGACTTTCTCGAATGACTCAACAATTTTGTTTGTTATGTATATTAGTTTCGAGCTTCGTCAGATCATACTTGGGAGCAGACAATCACTCCACCTTCTGTGATAATGCCGCCACCCCCGACCGTACCGCCACCGAAACCAGTAGCTCAGGATAATCAAGCCTCCAATTCCGCGAGAATAGAGCGCAAAAGAGTGCGAAAAAGTCGATGGGAGTGATCATGTAATGTATCATTATTTGTGTATACACTATATAGCCGCTATTATGCTATGTCGGAACGGTAACAAGAACTGACTTGTTTTATATTATAATAAAATTTAATTTTACCAATTTGTACGGATATTATCGAAATCATGTCTGGTACCTGCTCAACAGCCTGATCGCGGCTTATAGCTTTATCGATAACATATTAATCTTATCTTCTGTAATATCTTATTTATTACAATTCTACGGAGCTCCTTCCTACGGATTCTTCCTCGGAGCTCAAATTGCTACATGCAATTCTTATGTGAGGTCTATAATCGCGTCTTTAAAAGCGCGCTTACGCGTTTAGTCGCAATTTGGGCTTTGAGTGAATCATTCCATAATTATCCCATAAGGAATCGTGGCCATGATCGTATATCGATGTGCAACGATTCTCTTAATTTCACGATCATATCCCTAATTGCATCTTGCAAAAGTGATGAAGATTATCTTTCCAGTAATTGCGCTATTGAAAAACGATGTACTTTTAGACGAAATTTATTGGTAGGTTATAAATATAAAAAAATATAATATAAGGCATAGTATCCGTTGAAAAAAATGCAGAAATATATAATCCAATCTCTCTATACAATTTTTTTCTAAAATTATCTTCAATTAATCTTCGATATATAATATGTATATCTTCAATAATTTTTGAAATTTTTAGAAAATATTTCATTGTAATATGTATTTCGCGCATGAGAGGAAGTTTAAGAATAGTTTACAAATTCAAAGAGAAGACGCGCACATACATAACGTAAGCAAGATAGATACGATGCAGAATTAATTACCTTCTCTAATATATTTCATCTATTGTATTATGCCTTTTCTTTCTTTAAAAACATTATCGTCTTATTACGCATCGATATTATTCGTGTATTGTTATCGATCAATGCACTGATCGATACTCGATCGAGTGGGATGTTAATAACTAACGGGCTGTCTCATCAATAGAAACGCGCTGACACGCGTATCTGCATTCCGATCGGCATGCGGCGTTATAACGGAGTTCTAATGCCCAAGGTCCTTGCTCATGGTTACGCTTCTCAAGATCGCAAGAGCATTATCTTCCATCTTGCCGCGCGATTAAGATACTCCGGAAAAAAGATATCGATCAATCTTCATCCTCACTCTCTTCCGTTCCACGTCGCATTGCAAATGAAGGATTGCATTTCTTCAGGAACATAAAATAGACTTTGCAATGTTCGAAATGCTTTTGCATATTATACTTTAAACAGCAATCATCTAAAGGTGAAGATACTTAAAGATTTATATAATTCGCGGCATCGCGGAACTGCTTTTCCGTCTGGTTTTTTCCGTCTGTTCCGCGAGAATCGTTGAACCTGTTGACTTCCTCGCAGCGTCTACATTTTTGCCGCTAAACTTTTCCATGGCTCTGATGTAAGAGCCGGTACAGATCCGACCCCAGACCCCTTTTCGTTCTTCCGTATATTGTCTGTTTCTTCCCTCGCTGAACGTCCCCTGGATATCACTCTTTTTCGCGACTCTGCAAACGTCTTCTTTTTCCAGAGATGTGCTTGAACCCGCAGCGACTTGGACGTCCTCCCACGACGATACATTTATATCGGATTGCATGCTGGATGGCGTGGGGCAACTGCTGTCGCTCGACAAAGAGGAGGATCGGATAAAGGATGGCGGAACCGTCAGCTTCGTTCGCTCTTCCGGTTGTCTGTCGGTCAACGATGGTTCATTCTTCGCACAAGAACTCGTCTCATAACCGTCTTGATTATCATGGACAAGATTGTCGTTCAAGATAATCTTCGCGATCGACGTTCTCTTTCTGAGATTTTCTAAATTTTCTTTAGGAGTATTTTTGAAACTGTCTACCCGCTGCAAAATATCTTTGAGATTTACATTTGTAGTGCCACAATTTGATTTATTTCGTTCAATCTTAGATCCGATTCTAGATCCGGATTTTCCGTTAGTCGCGATGACAGATGTTTTTTTAGGCACTTCGTGATTGTCATCTTTCAAAGTTACGTCTGGATATATATAATTAGGCAATCTCTCCTTTTGGCGAATTGAAATAGTAATCTTATGTTGCGTTTCTAATGGTTTTAGATTTCGCTTTTGATTCTTTGCAGACGTTTCAATTTTGCCAGACATAGCACCCTTCACGCACTGTTTATATTTTTCATCTATCGTGATATCGAGATTGCTTCCAGTATTTATGGTATCGATAAAGGACTGTTCATTACCCTCTTCAGACTGCAAAAGCGAGCAATGATCCAAAGGTAAATTCGTATCTTCATTCTGACTGATTAACTCTGAAATAGTAGCAACATTCTCTTCGAGAACCTTCACAGAATCTTCCTGATTCTCTTTTCGCTCGCTGAGCTCGTTCCAAGTCTTATTATCAACACCCTCGTTATCACGATTCTTTAAAACACCTTCGTTTTTCTCGTTGCGTTTTCTAAGTTCCTCCCAATTCTTTCGCGGCTTATAGCTCGTCTTTCGTCTGACGATCTTATTTTCAGTGATGTTAATGTCCGGGATAAAGAGACGTAAAGCTTTCGTGCCGGTCGGGAATATTACCTCGTTAATTCGTCTCTCGGACATGATTGCTTTCAGGCTCGTCCTCGAAGCGACCTCCTGGTGTTTGTTGAATGCGGAGACCAGCTGCGCCACCGTATATTTTGGCTCATCGTTTTCCGATTCCGTCGAACGATCCTCCTTATCATCGGACATTGCTGAATTATTGGAATGGCTAGAAACGTTAGAATATTGACGTTCGCAATGGTGTTTGTTAACTAAACTATCATGTTTCGCCTCGCGTCTCAACGGCATCTCATCGGAATCTTCCGTCAAGGTGTCCGACTCGACTGACTTTAAGGAATCTAGATTCTCTTCAGATTCCGAGGTGAGCTTCTTCGGGATCTGTAATTCATCTATATTCTTTGCTTCACGTTTCGTGTTATTCGATGACATGTACAAGTTATCTCGATTATCATCGTTGAAACCACTCGGTATCTTTGGATTCGTCGACACAATTGTTGGTATATCTTGATTAATTTTCTCAATCTTATCGGATATTAAATCAGTCTTTGATGTTACATTAGTAACTATACGATCATCGCTCATTGACGGTACAAGTCTGGAGGACGCGATCTCAGCGCTGAATTGCTTTAAAATTGAGAGCATATCTTCGGTTTTGGCGCGTTGGTAACTCTTCCTTCGACGCTTCAGGCATTCCAGGCTTTTGTAAATATCCAGGACACCCTGGGATTTCGACAAGGATCTCAAGCCATACAGTTTCTCGCGAGATTTACTGATAACAAGGTTCATTGCGGCAATCTCCTCGTAACCGATCGCCGCAGATCCATTCAGCAGACACGCCTGAGACTGAACGCGATTCAGACTGCGTATCCTCGAGAGTATTCCGCGGCTCAGACCTTGATTCAAATTAGCCTGGGACCGGCTCTGAGCTTTACTCAATAATCCTTTCGTCTGCTCTTGATTCAACAGACAACTCTGACTCGCGTAACTCAAGTTGGTCCTGGAAGACTCTAAGCTGACCTGAGAATCTACCGGGCTAGGAAATTCCTCGCTACCCGCCAAACTTAAACGGCTTTCCGTGAGATGGTGAGTCAAACACATTTCGCTCTGACTCAGTAGGCAGTCTTGCAACTGCCCCTGTTGATGATGCTGCTGATGAGAATTCTGATCGTTCTGGAGATCCGCCTGGCAGAGACTTGCCTGGCTAGTTGTTTGACTTATCAGCGCAGCTCGTCTCAGATTCTCCCGACTAACGACTCGTTCCAGGAGAACTTCACGCGACTTGGACAGATATCTTCGTAGATGAGGCGACGCTTGCATCGGGGCACCGCGTAGCCAATCGTGGCGCAGGCATTGCTTCGCTGTCATTCGTGCACTAGAAAAAAGACGAAAGAAGAAAAATTAAATTAAATTATTCTTCGAGAAAATGTATTCATGAGAAGACTCAAGCGTGCGATGAATGGCGATTATACCTCGGGTCTAACACCAAGAGCTTCGCGACAAAGTCCTTTGCCTGCGCCGAGATATCCTCGAACAATTCCTCGGGAAAATCCACCTCCCCCAAGGATATGTTCCGAAAAGTTTCCTGGTCGGTTTCGCCGCCGAAAGGCGAGAAGCCTGTTAGCAATACATAAGTTGTGACACCGAGTGACCTAGAACAAATGCATTCTTTTTGTAGAATGAGGAACATTTGATATACATTCGATATATACGAGGATTTGAAACATAAAGAAATAAAGCATAAACTTGACGTTTAGTCTTACCACATATCGGCTGCCAGCGTGATCGGTTCATAATGCAGTATTTCGGGCGCTGAAAGAGAAATGTAAACATGATTGAATATATGGAAACGTTTACACACAATATCATGTAGCATGATCTCATACGTTGAGATTTCCCCGTCCGTTTAACCATTTATTTTATTTTCAGTGATCTCGTATGTGACATCACTCGAACGCGTCATTTTTATTTACATATACGAAAGTCGTAGTAGGTCATCTGCTTGGGAATGAAGTCGAGAGTCGGGATTATCTGATTCGTGTCACTTCATCTATTTGATTCTGATTTTCAATTCGATTTATAGATTGTTAAAGTTATAATTCGCTCTAACTGTGAGAGGAAAAGAGATTGTAAACTTTTATAAAATCCTTTGTAAAAATTTAAAGCTCGATTTATGCTGTCGAAGCGAACGAAACGAACAAAAATAATATAATTGTTATAACTGTTTCTAGTTTATTGCCGAGGAAATTGAGTCATCTCGATATAATCTTAATTATCCACTGCCAATTGTTCCTATTCTTATTTCCTCGATCTTATTATTATTTTCTAAATATTGCACGATGATGACAAGTATTAATTAAATCGCGCGATAAGTAGTCCACCGGTTCTCTATCTCTGTTAAGTGGCTGATAGATTCAAAGCATCTTTTTTTTAACAAGCGTAACGGTACCACCTCCGATATTATCACCACTTGACCACTTTTGCTGCTCTATTTTGATCAAATAGATAGGCGGGTGAGACCGCCACATCGGCGATAATTAATCGGTAAATAATTTTCACGTCGAGTCCAAGAAAAACGCGTCATTCTTTAAACTGCAAATCATATTTAAATTTGTGACAGCCCGGACGAAGAAGAAGCGTTTATTCCCGCAAAATCTCAACTTTAAACGATAGAGAGAGAGAGAGAGAGAGAGAGAGGAAAATTGTGCACAAAGGAGAAACATTAATTCATCGCCCCTGTTCGACTTCGTTATTTACTTCGTTTTGCACGATGTAAAGGTCACATCAGACACGCGTCAATTACCTTGCCTGGAAAATGACACGATTTGAAACGACCGACGTCATTTACGGACCCGATTCTACGTATGTGCATGTCACATCGTGTGAGCACACACACTGTAACGAGAGTCTCTCTCCCCCCTTCTACCCATATGACTTTATTAAGGGCAGCGTGGAATGAGGCTAACGTGTCAATTAATACCTATTATATTTGTAATCTCGCCACGATGATCGTCAATTAGTAAATCTAGATAATCTAGATCAATAGCAATTAAGCCACACCACTTGGGTGATGTTCTCCTTTCACCCTCCTTTCATATCTCGGTAAATCTTAATGTTTGATATATTCGGCTATCTTGACAGTACATATAATGTAGCGCTATTATATTTTGTTTATTATATTTTATTGCTTATTAAGAAAGTTTGTCAAGTAGCTGCATGACGCTCGATTTCTCAGTAATCGCTCAGCCAGCGAATTGCTTGGAATAGTTATATATATTCAAAAAAATTTATGACGCGTATTAAACTTTCGAAATCTCAAACGATATGTTAACGTATTGCGACAGAAAAGGAAACAAACATTTATAAATATACATCTCTGAATGCTAAAGGAGATTTTTATTCTTTAAAAAAATATCTCAATTTTTTGCATCAACATGCAAGTCAAATTGTAAGGTAATAATTCACCGGAAACCAAGGAAAGTCACTCACCCACATAATCCGGCGTGCCAAGAATCTCGCGTACCTCAGTGCCCTCGAGAATAACTCTCGAGATTTCGAAATCGCACAATTTAACATCGCAATCCGGGAAGGAACCCATCATGACCAGATTTTGAGGCTGCAAGATTCAAAAGAATTTACATATATTTAATGAAAAAGCTTTCGTAAGCATGTACACATTATACATATAAGTATTTTGGTATTAATTAATTAATCGAACGATTGCATTCCGATTCATCTTTTCGTTCGATATATATATAAATATTTAACGAATTAATCGAACGATTGTATTCGGCTTGCCATTTTACTCGCCGCGTTACAGTGAATATCGCGCGAGAGAGGCAGGCAACATGCGCGGCGTCCTGCAGGATTTCGACCGTCCGCGCGCAGACGAAAAACAGCCAATTTATATCTCGACTTCCGGACGCGATAGCGATTTCGTTCTTTTTGCATAAAATTCTATACCATTTCGCGGTACTACCGTTTAAATCTCGTCCCGATCGCCCGAGGAGCGGCTGACTTACAGTGAATATCAGAAATCTGCTTCTTGGACTCACACTTAAGTGTAATATTTATACAGGTCCGTCAATTTTCGACTTTAACGAAATAAAGAAGTAGATTGGCTCAAATTAAGAAGGAATGACCTGTATTGTTTTGGGATTGTCGCAATAATTAACGAAATATTAAATAAAGAAGATCGGCCAATCTGCGTGAGTAGAAGCGCGCGGCGACGAGAATCGTCTCACTGTAATCCGATACTACGAGCGCGGCGTAACGCGGCGAGTAAAATGGCAAACCGAATGCAATCGTTCGATTAATTCGTTAAATATTTATATATACCAAACGAAAGAAGGGCGAAAGGAGAAGAAGGAGCAAACAAAATCTTTCGTGAGAATGAGCGCTTTCGACATTTTGCATTTTTGCGACAATTTGATGAATGAGAAAAATAATTAGTCGCGAAAAGAATGTGTGTGTCGCGACGTGATATTATCGCGAAACAATTTATGAAAGTGTATCGAATAGAAGGATCAAGTATGCGAATCGCTGCGTTACTCGCGACAGATCACCATGAAATTCAAAGACATGCCGACAATCCAATTATCATAAATCGCCAACAACCGATATACAATGAAGGCTGATAGTGAGTATCGAAGGCTGCAAGATATTATAATTGCTGACATAATTTAAATCGTATTGATTATACTGCTCAAGATGTTCTAGAATCGCTTACACTTGCCACTAATTGTTGAATTGATTAAACTGAATGCTACATATATGTATATGTTATATATATATTCGCACATGAGGCATATTGGTTGAGCAAGATGTGATAAAATCAAGTGTAGGTGTCGATCGAAAAGAATTAATATTTTAAATATAGGTGTGTGCGTTGCAGTTATCTGGCTTTTCTATTAAAGATGATGCGGGACAACAACAGAAGGACGTAGCGCTTTCCGAGCGTCATCGGTACTCCACTCGCTTAGAATCCTCGATTTAACGCGAGGTAAGCCTTGGGCATTTTCTCGTAGGCGCGCCTGAATATTCAAAGTTTCTCTCTTGGTCGTGCGCGACTTAATAAATAATGACAAAAGATGTAAAAATAAATCTCGATTCTCGAGATACGTAATTCCCTCGCGACACAGAGCCATTACGTAGCGGGAATATTACGCGCGGCCGCACTACTTTGCGTGCGCGCGAGTCCACATAATAATATCGCGATCAGAAGCTCGCGATCGAATGCGTTGCAGTTGAATGATAAATAGGCCACACTAGTGGGAAGATTATAAAGAATAATACGGGGTTCGCAATCGCGCTTGTCATCAAAATGGCACGCTGCGCGATCTGCCGTCTTCTTGTTGTTCGCAGCCTTTTTTAGACATTTATTTTCCGTCGACAGTATGCGCGCGTTTTCCGTGGAACGACTGCTGATTAAAACACTGAGAAACGCGAAGTGATTCTCATTCGAGCTATTCGTAAT
This sequence comes from Camponotus floridanus, assembly GCF_003227725.1. Lineage (NCBI taxonomy): Eukaryota > Metazoa > Arthropoda > Insecta > Hymenoptera > Formicidae > Camponotus > Camponotus floridanus. Next base: position 109,500 of record NW_020229346.1, read on the forward strand.
TTTACGAACTTGGAGAGATCAGCTGACGCGGTTGATACGTAGATCTAGTGCGGCGCATTTTCTCCTTACGTACGCGAATTCAATTTATAATAGGTATATGCCGCTCAATGAAATGTAAATTGTTAATTTAACCGATCCCTTTATAGCCCAGATATATAATTTTAATATTTTAACATATCACATCTATATAAATTTTGTAGAAACTGTGACGAACCGAATACGAAGTCTGATCTCAACAATGGCCTCGAGCGTTTTGTTAATCATTTTCTTTCAGCTTTATGACACTATAAAATAAAATATTAGACTCTTCAGAAGGATGTGATCAACAATCCCACATGATTAAATCTATGAAATATCTCTACTTTATTCAAACAGACGCGTGGGCTTAAACGAATACCGTAAAGTCGTCTGATCATTCAATCAAAGTGTTTGTTCTATGAGGAAAATATATATTATATCTGACTCGCGGTAGAAAAATTAATATTCATATACATAAATCTCATATATATGTATAGAAGAATTATATATATATATATATATATATATATATATATATATAATTCTTCTCTATTCTAACATTACAGTCATTAGACAGAGAGAGGTTGCCAGATCTAAAATTGTCGATCGGTGACTACTATTCTTCCCCTTGGTGGATACTTGGTGGGTTAGAGTTGCTCTCGTTATGGTGTCCAGACATGGGTACCTAACGGAGATAGGAACCAGATGTGATTCACCGAGAGTGTATCAGCAAAGAAGCAGGGCGTGGTCGGCAACTACAGCTCGCGCGTTCTGTTTTTCCTCCGCGCTGGGAGTTTTTGCATTCTTTTGTACAAACGACTTTGCTCAGCGAGATATCTCTTTCATCTTTGTCTTTCTCTCTCTCTCTCTCTCTCTCTCTCTCTCATCTGCATATCCGCGCCGGATCTAATGTGATGCGGTCGCGTTATTGCAGCGAAAGCGTTATGTTTCTATGGACCGCGAAGACTTTGAGTGGGTGGCATCGAGCTTAAAGTGCACTCGGTAACTTGTGGACTCGGTTGCGTCCATCCTTTTGTTTGCCTCTTTATTGTTTTTTTAATGAGTTCCTTAGAGATATATTTTAATGCAGAGACTTTATAGGTCCTCGTTTTCCTGGCGTTTATTCGACGAGAGAATCGTCCAGTCGAATGCATGGCGTAAGATGGGCTCGTTCAGGATAAACAATCTCCTCCCTGATCTCCTTTTCTCTCGCACATACACGCTATATCCAAATACGGCGATAGTGTGGATGGAGCGCGGAAATAATGCGTTCACGTTGCGTACGTAACGCGTTTCATACGCCGCAGTTGAATGCGCGTTTGCAATCATAACGCTTAGGAAATAAATCAAGTGGAACCCATTTATCGCAAAACTTGAGCAACTATTGCTAGTTACAGTAGGCCGGAATTAATTCATTACGTCACCGAATGCGATAAATATTAATCGATAAATATTAATCATAATTGAACTTTGTACGATTAATTTAATCTGTTGATCGATCAAATTGCATCGTCAAGAAAAAAATCCTTGTTTCGCGCAAGAAAATCGGATATCCACTCGATCACGGCTTCTTATAATGCAAATCGATCTAAACTCGCATTGCGCGGATAAAAAGTGCAAAGTGAACGTTTGGTGAACACTACTTTTGCACCTCTTTGCGTATTGTTATCACCGGTTTATTTCTCCACCCACGCTCATCCTGAACTTATATCCTGACACATGTTCCTCTCGCAGTACTAATCGGATGTCGGTGTGGTTTTTTTGATTAGCGAGTTAACAATAAGATCTATATCTTAAAATTGTTTAGTGACGCAAGATATATATATATATATATATATATATATATATATATATATGTGTGTGTATCTCTATTTCTATGAGCGAAGAGCGATATGATGGACGTCGTAAATATTTTATTACATGCAATAAATGCGTCCGGAAGAGAGCAGGTTAAAATATCATTTTTTTTATAGCATAATAAAAGTTTTCATAATTTAGTCGAGCTTAGCACAAGTCTCGAAGACCAAGTAGCGCTTCGTTTTCGAAACTTTTAAGCTCCTGACATTTTTATGCAACATGTGAATGGTGAAGACTTTCCTCACTCCTTCTCTCTTTCATTCTAAAGCGATACCGTCAAGATTAAAGGCTGTCGGAGATTAAAGACCTCTTCGCGTGTAAATGTCGACAGCGCTTAATTGCACCGCTACGAGAGGTTTTATGACTGAAATAAAGAAAAACGAGACAAAAAGTGAGACAGTCGGAGAAATATTTACGTTGCTCGAACAAGCACTGACAAAAAAATATGACACTGGCTTTGAAGAATAAAGTGAGCTAGAGTGAACGAGTCACTTTGTTGTTCAATGGACATAGCTTGATTCATCTTGTGATGGTTGCCCGATTTTCATAGAGAGCGTCGACTCATTAGAGAATATCCAAATAATTTATATAGCATTAATAAAGAGAGAAAAAAATATGTTGTACTGAAAGTGAATGATACATCACATCCGGGGCGTCTCTTTTTATTAATAAACGACTGACGAAATGAATTTCGTTCATTTAAAAGGAAAAAAAACATCGCGCGAAAAGATATCTTAAGTTTCGAAAGATTCGTAGTCCGATTTTATCTCTCGAATCCTGGAGGAATAACAAATATGCGAGGCACATCTCTTTTTTTCATCAAGCATTCGTATTTTAAAAGCAAGTCAGTTTTCGAAAATATGGAAATAATAATAATGATTCTGCGTTATATGTATCTTTATATACAGTATAAATGATGATTCCAATTTGTTTTCTTTTGAGAACTTGTCATTTATTGTACCCGATGACCGGTTGCAATTAAATTCTCCTCTATCAGCTTTATCCGTTTTTGTGAAATGGAGTTCAATCATTCGACAATCGTTTATTAGTCAACTCGTTCGATTACTGATTTAATTATGAAGTTGAAATATACCGCAATATCAAAATTTCGAACTTTATTTTATATTATATCGAATTTTATCGAGTTCTAAATTCTATTACGAGTAAAATTATCGAAACAAAGAGACACGTAATACCGGAAATCTGCTCTCGTGATTTTTTTTTCGCGCTTGCAACGAAGCGCAAGCACGGTTGGAAATTTCAGGCGACGCGTCGATGAAGTCGGCTCCAGGATCCGGAGAGAAGCGTGACAAGTTTGCATCGACCTTTTATGGGTCGAACTTACCTTGATGTCCAAATGGGCGATATTTCTCTCGTGGAGGTAGACGAGTCCTTCCACTAGCTGCCGCACAAAATGTACGACGTCACCTTCGAGAGGCACCAAATCGCCATCGATGAGCGTCTGCAGATCACCTCCGGGCGCGCTAAAAAAAAAATTATCATTCCAAGATTAGTAGAATGTAAGAATGTTAGAGAAATTATTGTGTTGGCGATAAATATCTATAAATATTACATTTTTTTGCATACATACTTTCCATGATATTCTCTTTCTTTAATATGATAATAATCTATCACGAAACTATTAAAAATACTACGAAAAATATCATATGAAAAATTTTAAAAACTTACTATTCCATGACCAAAATAATTTCCTTTGGCGTCTCGTAAACATCGTGTAGCCGGACAACACGTGGCGATTGCGAACATAGGGATAACAAGGCGATCTCGTGTCTCAGTTCCGCGCTGCAATCGGCGTTGAATCGATTTCTAGACGAATACTTGGCTGCGTAAGGTATACCAGTTGATCGCGATCTGCAGCGATAGACTTTTGCCCACTGACCGCTGTTAAAATATTAATAAGAATATTTCACAATAATAAAGTTCGATTTTTTTTATTCTCCTTCAAATAAACTTGTAAGTAGGAACTTTTCTCTTATCGCTACAAAATCTTACGATATTATTTTGCACATTTCACAAATTTGTGAAATATTTCTTTTTTGACTTTTACATTTTCAAAAAAATGTATTTCTCTTTTGAAAAACAAGTAAATTTACAAATGTAACCACTTTCCATAGCATCCTTCACTACTACTCCAAATACCGCTTTCCGCTGTATATCTTCTCTCTTTCCTTCATTTCGCAATTTTCTGCTACTTTGGTGTTATAAAAATGTTAAAAATGATAAAAATGTTTTATCCCGCGATCGCGATCGCGTCTTTAACAATTATAACCTTCGTCGCTTCATTACATGAGATATATTTCTGTTTATTGAGATTAAACATCGATTTTATTTTCGCGAAATCTCTTTAGCAACTTTTTGTTTCATCGCAGCATTTTACTCGTAGTTTTTCCCTGTTATTTTTAACAGACAATATCCCATTCGCGATACTTAATGTCATCGTCTTGAATTTAACATCCCGTCGAGTGATTACATTATTTACAATCCTGAACGCACCGCTTTTCATCGAAGATTCCGGTCGTCTCTTTGGCAAGGTCGACACAACGGCGCCTGGCAAGGCTGTGCCCGTAATGCGTATCTCACGTTTTCAGCTGTATTTAAGCAAGCATCTTTATACACAGGAGAGCGCACTACATAAAGTGCATCAAGTAAGATATGATCATAGATGATGCATCGCACATTAACTTTCTATATCGAGATCAAATACTCTGACATTCTACTTTTGCTCGCGTAAATATGCACTAAATAATCCTTTTCTCTTTATTTATCTTAATTAATTATATAAACAATATAATCAAATTAATAAGGCGCGAGGATTTGAAGATCAGGAGTCAGAAGTGCGGTTGGAAAATTGTGCCAGAATAGCAAGACTTCTCACATAAAACATGCAAATCGGCGGTAACTCATCGTCGCGTTTCTTCATGATCGTGAGATGAGGATAATGAACATCGATAGCGTAGACAAACAACGCAAGTTTCTTTAATTCGATTTCGATTTTAAGGTCGCGCATCAGCGTATCCCGAATTTCCTTCCTCTCGTCTGACAATGAGTCTGTAAAAGCGACCAAGAGGCGGAGAAACAAGAGAAACGGCGCCAGAGACGGAAGGGGCCGATACCGTAATTTTTATATTGCCCTTTACCACTCAAGGTTCGCTTCTAAAAGTAATTACCACGGGCGAGTAAGAGAGCAAAGAAAAAGAGAGAATGAAAGAGAGGCAGAGCATTGAATCGCCGCTACCCGAATAATATCCGTCTGTATACGGCGCATCGATTAAAGCATTTCACCATTATTAAAGATTGGTACGAGCAGTAATCATAGAAAATTGGATTTTAGCGATCGGATCACGGATAATGACAGCATCTGAGAGGAAGGTGTTGAAAGCCGTCGCGACTTGACGGAATAATTTATGAAAATTTATCGTGATCGTCCCTGAGACGTTTTTGTCTCCTGCTTATCGCTGTGATTCAAATGATAAAAAGCGTTTCGTTTACCCGCGCAAATTCTGTTTCAATTCAAATTGTTATTAATATTTTTATATATTTTTGATGTTAATTGTGGTTGACAGAAAAAAATATTAATATCGACATCTGTCATTAACTGTCATTAATTACGAGTTTAATAGCGCAAAACTTTAATAGCATTGACGTGCAAAATGCACGCGATCGCGACGAGTACGTGTGCAACGTCTCCGAGTAAATATCACGATTACATCTATAATACTGTTTATATATTATGCGAAGTGCTTTTGTGCAAGTAAATCAACTTTATTAATGGTCCAAAGATGTGCAATCGCGAACGATTGATGACGAGCACGCAACGAGTTATCATGCACATGTGCTATTCATTAAAAAATGATGCATTAAAACGTCCACGAAATGTCTTTAAGAATCCATGAAAATAAACACATTCATTTGCGGTTTTCACGGAAGGAAACTGTCAATTTCGATTAATAACCGAACGATAGAAATTAATCAAAAATAAATATCAAACATATGATATCGTATTTTATATTTTTTTTTCTAAAAAACAAATTGCGAATACGTAAACACAATAATGAATCGTCCTCTAATATAATTATTTTTAAGATAACGATATCGACGATAATGAAATCGGCAATTTATATTCAAAGAAATTTGAGATAGTGTATATATTTAAGATTGATTATTTGCTTTCCACAAATTTTGTTGAAGAAATAGCTTACATTATCATTATGTAAAAGTCCTTATCGGTTAATTTGATGAAAATGAAAGTAAGGATAACGACGGTGAATTTCACCGGTAGCACTCTATCTATAAATATTACGCGTTTCGCACGCGACTCTAAATTAAATTATTAGTACGAAATTACAGGCTGGGCAATCAGTATCCTATTACCGACGTTCCATTACTATTGATCTCGTCGACGATCATTACGAATCTAATTCGCGCAACGATTAGCGACAGTGCAATGAATATATGATTAATACACGACGCGCGTCACGTATCGTTGAGCGTATGCGTAACACTTTGACAAATTACGCGACGCATCCAAAAATGATTAATCATCGTGCGTGGCTTGTTACGCACAATATAATCCGCATATATATGTATATATCGTTGGGAGTAAATTTATAACTCTACGAAACAACCCATTTTTATGAGAAAATTTAATAAAAATTCAAGATTTGCGCTAAACTCGTTCAAAAAAATAATTTCTTTTAAATTTATGTAATAAAACATTTATAAGATTATCACATTCGCTATTTAGAATATTATATAATATTATATAGTATATAGTATTATAAGTTAAAAATTTTGTAGCTTCCAACATAATTTGCATAACAAAATGATAAAAAAGAATTGTATTGCGAATCGATTCACCTCGCAAACGGTGTTGAACCAATCTCGTAGCGTTCCGTGATGGGTTCCGTCTTGACTACTTTGGCGAGCTGCGTCTCCTGGACGAGGACCAAGCCTTCCTTCACGTGTTTTTCGCTCCACTGTACCCTGCATCTCCCTTTGCATCTCTCGTCGTTGATCGTCCGATCGTTTGCTCGCTTCGTCCTTGCACACTTGCCCGGGAACGCTTGCAGATTGCGATGCTGCAGTCTGGGCGATGTTTTCTTAGTAGATGACATCGTGGGTGCTTGATGGTTCGACTGATAGATCATGGTAAATAGAACGCAAACTTGCGAGGATACGCGTATCAATATATATTCAAAATCGTACGCTTGTTGTGTTTTACGCCGCTTGCTTTGCTAGTGACAGCGGAGATTTCAACGCTTGGCGCACTCGCGATTTACCGAGTTTTTTTTACTCTGGATCTTCTTTCCGCAATTATCAAGACGTCGGTTCTATTTTAATGACTAGTCGTTGCTTTTCCGGTCACGAGATCGCGGCCACCGAATCTGCACTCTTGCTCTCAATCTTCACGGGTCACACTCTTCGTGCTCGATCTCCTCTCGATCAATTACGCCCTCGGAACGAGCCAAAGCGCGCGATATCATTCTATATCATCACGGGAAGATGACAACTCTTGCTGTGCGACGCAACAACAGATCGACGTCAATCTTTACATCTTTGCAATTGTCCATTTGCAGGAGACGGAACGAGAGAGAGAGAGAGAGAGAGAGAGAGAGAGAGAGAGAGAGAGTGAGTGAGTGAGTGAAAGAGGAAGAGATAGGGATGGAGAATGGAAGAGAGAAAGAAGGAAAAAAAGGAGTAAGAAAGAAAGAAAGAGAGCAGAAATCGCGTGGCTCACGGTCCAGCGCCGAGGCTGAAACTGACCGCCGCCAGAGAGTCAACGAGAGCACCGCGTCCTCCTCCGCGTGCTCCTCTCCGCTTCGCTCTCTTCCTTCTTCGCACGCCAGAGAACACGTCGTGAGTCTGATACCGACACCGAAATCCCGTCATCTCCCTTGGATCCCCCTCGATCCGCCCGCGACCTCTTGTCGCGATTCTTTTCCCTCCTCTCCTTTTCCTTTCTTTTCAGGGTCGGATCGAAATCCTCTTTTCGTGGTCCAACTTTGTAATTATGGGTGGACATGAAATAGTGCTTTAATATGTAAATAAGTAGCGGGGTTTGCTATTATTATCGCGCGAAAAACGATTCGACAAATGTAATTTTATTGTTGATTACATATGTATATGGATCAACACTATTCCTAAAATATGTACAGTAATTTCAAACGATTGATGAACCATTTATGGAATAAACGAAAATCTCATTTTTGACGGTATGTTTTATTGCTCATTTAATTTTCAAAATGTTCTGGTTTTCCAACAAGTACACACACATATATGTAATTATTGGAAAAGTAGAACATTTTGAAACTGAAATAAACAATAGCATACACTGTCTAGAAATGATATCCGATTAATTATACTGCATGTGTGTGTATGTGTGTGTGTGTGTGCAGCGTTTTACATATTTATATCTTAAAAATTAATAATGGGTTAATTGGCTTTGTGTGTGCATTCGTATGTAAATAACTAAATGTACCCATTTTAACTCGATTGATCTGTCGAATAATTTAAATACAAATACCGAAAGTACATTATTGAATCATGGAATCTCGAATCCAAAATGGCAAAGATATCTCGATTCTCGACGGGGATTGTACAAAGAGTATCTTTGCGTTATTACGATCGACGACATGCAAGAGCCACTTTGGCGAGGAATCTAGAAAGGAAGTAGCGGACCATGGTAGAAATTCTCCTTTTCCCCGTCCCGCCTCTCCTCGAGGCGCAATTTATGTACATGCATAATGCACTCGCGCCCGGACATCTACGCTACGATCGCTGCACGACTGGATTCCACCTACGTCGGAGTGGATCCTCCACAGCATCATCATCGCCACCATTATCTGGTGCCGCGGACGCAAATAAAAAAGTAGCAACAATAATGACGATGAGATGTTCATGTTCAGGAAAAAATGAAAAATCTTAGACGAAGCTGAGCCGAGCCCAATTTCTTTCTCAACATCATAAGGATCTCTGTACTCATCTAAAATGTAGTTTGATTCGATAAACGTTTAAAAAATCTCTAGCTCTAAAAATAAAAAATATCCCGTATTCTAAATTTATTTTCCGAAAGAGGAAGAAAGATTCTCTTTTCATCTTTCGCAATCACATTTCCATCGATATGGAATATCTGTTTAAGGAAGAGATTCGTGTAACCGGATCGACCTTTAACTTTTCTCGTTACAATAATAGAACCTGATCGTACGATAATTGAAAATCACTGTGTCGTCGCGCATGGCAGATCACGAGAGAGCGTGCCAAAAAAAAACGCGTCCATTGGCGCGTTTTACCGCGGCGGATTTGCATAGAGATGACCTGCGGGTTCGCGCGAGATAACCCGGAACCGCTCGCGATCGTGCGGAAAAGCGCGCGAAAGCGAGAGTCGAGAGGCTGTTGCCAAGAGAAATCTCCAGGAACTTTTCTTTTTTTCCAAGACCCCGGCCTCGCCTATTTACCGCCATGAGAGAGACGAACGCTCGCCTCTTTCGGCGTTATTGATGGACCGGCCGATTTGTGTTGCCATTTTTCGTTCTTTATTCCAAATGCGAGTAGTAAACACTTTATGTGTTTACTTAACGGCTTCATTTATCAAGTCTGCCAAAAAGTATCCTTTTTTTCCGTAATATCATGGACAAGTGCATCTTTGAATTTAACGCACGTGGGACTAATGGTAATTAGATGGGTCTCACGACGAGGAGAAAGTGTCGCGAATGCTTATAACCAAAAGGATAATCCGCGCTTATTTACGATGTAATTTGCAATCGATGTCGCAAGGTTGCCTCTCCAAAGCTTCGTTCATAAATATACATTTCGATGGAGGTATCTTTTGTAAATTCGATACCAATATTATTGGCGACTCTCGATAAAACAAGCCACTATTTTATCTCCTCTAATTGCCTACATGTAAATTAATACAATGCACCCTTAACGATCAAAAATCTTTCTAATGAGAGGAATCGTTATGAAGCGCGCATTATATTCGCGGGTAAAGCTTGCCCGATTATCATATTTTTCAGTTGGTGCGTAAACGCAAAGAGTCGAGGGACGGTGCGCGTCATCGTGCGTATATATAGATATATATATATATATATATATATATATATATATATCGAGAATCGGATCGGAAAGAAAGGAAAAGGAACTGGTTTGAGTCAGTCGATCGAAGGTAGTTGAACCGTGAATAGACGAGCGATTATCCTTGACATGATCAGCGGTGCGGCAAAGACAACTCGCTCGGTGCTAATTGTCAGTACTAATTGCTTGTCACCATTCGCGCGACGCGGAATATTCACACGTACGCTTCTACGTAAAATACCGAAACATACTTGAAGATACGAGGATACCAGGCACAAATAGCGACCATGTGCAACCGTCGATTCCACAAAGGAGCGACAAAGAACATTCCGTGAAAGTTTACACAGACGGTGTCTTTATGCGCGAAAACGGAGGCTGCTGCTCGAGAAACGTTGCTACTCTGTCGCTCAAAAGTCCTCGACGATTTATTTTCCAAGACACTCGGATAATCACACGAGTGTCAATCCCGCAAAGACGAAGGTCTTTGCGGAATCCTAATATCGCGAGATTTAAAATTAATCGAGAGCCTCTGGAAACACTCAAGGTGTCGCGCCTCTTTTTGGTCGCAAGTTTAAGATTACATCTTATTATATATATATATATATATATACACGCTCGCACGGATAAAAGGAATATTATATATTATGTTTATGAAGGGGACTTTAATATTATATACCTATAAGATCTCATTAGAGAGTTTTCTTATAGTCGCGTATGAAATGTCGGCAATTTACGCTATTAATTTCATAAATTGCGTTTCCTTCATTTCACGAGAGAGAGAGAGAGAGAGAGAGAGAGAGAGATCAATGAACCCGAATCGGTATCCTCTATTATAATCTAAATTTACGATGTATGTATTCACGATGTGTATTTTCGATGTAGAGAGGACAGAACTCGCATCGCAATCCACCGGTAATATTATTTATGAGGCCTTCGCACACGCGTCTGCCGATAGGTACTAAAGCGAGAAGGGAATTTTAGCATCGACAGACATGAATTCTATTTCAATGTTGACACGTCACTGTCATGACCGGAGTAGAAGATATATATATATATATATATATATTTATTTTGATACGTTATTTGCGTTTCAAAGTTCAATCTGTTGTGAATGCACTTATCCAACACGCGGAGAAAGATTGTTGCTGTATTTTCGCTTTCCTATGTTATGTCAAAAAGATGTCGAATGCAAATTTTTCCTCGCGTATAATAAAATAGCTCTACTATGTAGATTTACTGTCTTCATCTCGCGGTAACCGAAAGATTAAAATGCCAACTTTTCAGCGGCTATTCATCCACCGGACGCGATAACTCGCCGATAACTTGGAAAAGCCGCGACATTTATAGGAGGAGAGAGACATACGTGACAGATGCGAGGTCGGCTCCTATATATCGTGCTGTTCGAAATCAATTATCCCCGAGATGAGAGGGCGACGTGTATGTGCTCGCGCTTAATGATCTCTGTTTATAGGTCTGCCTCCACCGGCAAGATGCGATAAATTTGTGCCGCGCGTCATTGTTGACTTTGATGGGCCTCGTTATTCGTATCCCCGTCCTCGGCACGATACGTTGACGTTTTCGCGCGCGCAATAAAATCGATACGTCTCACTTTCTTGCCGTCGTCGCGATGCGAAAAGCGGCGCCTGCGACCTCCCTCGACCACTCGGTCTTCTTCCGGCTCGGTTGCCTCGAGGGAAAAAAATGTTTTCGATTTACGAACTTGACGCGCATCCGACGTAGGCAGCTTTAAATTTGTTTCATTTCCAAAGAAGCGCGTCAACATGTGTGTGGCTCCTTTTAAACATTGAAACTTTTATTGTCGTGCAGTCTGCGTGCGCGAATAAAATTTAGAGAATTTAATTCCGCGAGCGATACGAGCGATGGAGGTCAGCAAAATGGAAGTGCATCGAGTGTTTTCACCATAATTAAAATTATAAATATCTGAGCAAACTCATATATTTATACTAGATGCTGTAAATTAAGAAACTTATTCAAGATATGAAAAAATTACATATATATATATATACATTTTATTACACAAGGTATTCGCAAAGTCGCTAAATTCATCGACGGATCTACAACCAGGCTCGTTATTTGCACGACGAAGGAGACATTCACGACGGCATTTCACGAGGAATGCAAATTATCAGCTACCATAAAAGATGATGCGTACCATTGCGCGCTGCACGTGCACATGTTTCCTTATGATTTACGATCTTACAATTAGAATTAAACACAACAGAAACGATCCAAATACCGTGTCTAATAATCAGCTTGTCTCTGTATAAGGGACAGTAATTTGGATTTGTTTGGTACCGGACACGAGCATTGTTCAGAATTTGCAGATATTGATCTTAAAAGGATATCGGTAATCGAATGAAATATAAAGAAATAAAAAATTTTCGTAATTTATGCCGGTTCGCGATGAGTGCCTAATCCCGATTGTTGTCTGAAAAATTCAAATTTCACGACTCCTCGATTGATGCTTCCATGTAAGAAGTAAGAATACGAATCGCAAAGAGAATGCTAGAGAGGCTAATTCTAAGTCTAAATTCTCTCTCTCTCTCTCTCTCTCTCTCTCTCTCTCTCTCTCACCCTTCTCTTTTCATTATCGTGAGAGAGAAAGCTATCGAAACTCGCACAAATCGCCTAAGGGAAGTCAAGATCGCGGCAGCCTTAATCGTCGCAGCACGTGGTGTGTGAATCGGCTTTAAATCCAACGCCAGGATGAAATCGGTCTGCCTTGTAATTAGAGGCTCGCACGCCGCATTTATCGGTCTCTGTTTCGAGTTTGAGCGATTCCATACGCGAGTATGTTACATATCTCTCTCTCTCTCTCTTTCTCTCTCTCTCTCTCTCTCTCTCTCTCTCTTTCTCGTCCCCTCTTTCTGATTTCTTTCTCTTTCTTCTCGATAGTTGCAACTCGTACCCTGACCTATACGACGCTAAATTAACGAATTATCATTCGACAGCGCGAGCGGCGGCGGCACGACTTTATTTGGTCGCGCCAGGTGTTACGATCGGCACGCTGGCGTTGATTTAGCAATTTCTAGGCGCCACGAATCGCCAAGTAATCGCTCGTCGCCCCCGGCACTTTCCATTATCGGTATACCGAGTATACCGAGAGGCTGAGAGTCCACGAAGGCCGTCGTCACGGCGGATAAAGTGGAAAGAGACACAGCCTCTCCGTCGTCATCTTTCGTTTTCCTGCACAATTCGACGCGGCGCGGATGAAAGCGCCGCGTTGAGCGTGAGAAGTCTGGATTGTATTTTGCACCTCGTAAATATGACTCGAGAAAAATTGTACAACTTTTTTTTTCTATGCCGATAGCTTCGAATAAAATTTTCCAACAATAAACGTATATATATATAAATTATATTTTCGATATTTATTATATATTTTCGAGTGTCGAAAAAGTTTCAAATTCTCTTCTTTGTGGGCGCTTTCTCTAAAGTCACTATTCATCAAGTTTCATCAATGAGAAATTGCAAGGATTTGAAATGAAACGCAAATAATTGAAAATTTGAAACGGTATCTTTTTCTCCACATTACAGAAGATTAAAATTTATTATGTATGCCGTAAATTTCTGAATTTGTTCTTGAATATGCAAACGCGATGCGTGGGCAGCCTACATCAAGGTAAAGTCGTGCGGTTTTGTACACGATTATATCACATTTCATTCAATTGCAAAATGCATGATTATAGCGAGCACACTGTTATTATCTATTAAAATGGCAGTATTTCTGCCTGTATCAGTTGATTACGTAGTCACACGGTGACACAATCGTATCAATGTATAATCGCAGTTTCTCCGTTTGCTCTGTCATCATTGTTAATATTATTCCGGCGGATGTATCGTGAATTAAAACACACATGTGTCGCTCTAATATATATATATATATATATATATATATATATATATATATATATATATCTGTTTATAGGACAAAGGACAAGGTTTTCGGAAAAAGTGTTCCATTCGTTATATCGATAGGCAAACGTGAATCCAGAGCTGCCCTGTCTTTGGTCCGTATCATGATTTTATCGAGCACACGCAGAAGCGCAGATTCTCCTCTTCAGCTTCTCTATTTTTTAATCGCGTTGCTATTCTACCCTTTGGTCGTCTTGTGAGAGGAAGCGTTGAATTATTTATAATAACACTGGTAGGAATAACCGCATTAATGCGTGAAAGGGATTCCCTGTTCGTGTCTCAAGTGCATTGACCAATGCATGTAATGTCAGGAGATCCCAATGATTTTCGACTCGCGTCATATGCAAAAATCCTTTTACTAGGCAACCCGCTCGACATTGTTGTATATGAAGAAATCAATATTAGAATATCCAGAGCAAACGTATATTGACAAATTGATCTTGTCGAGAAAACAATGTCAGAAATAAAACGGCAGAAAAGTCGCATTATATTTTCGAGTGTATTGTTGCAGTTTTATTTCGTATGTATTATTAAAATTAATACAATGACAGAAGTGTTTACAGGAGGTTTTTAGCAGTTATGTACGCGATGTTACCCTCGCGATTAATTCCTTCGGTATTATTAATAATAATAATAATAATAATAATAATAATAATAATAATAATAATAGTAATAATAATAGTAATAATAATAATAATAATAATAATAATAATAATAATAATAATAATAAAATAATGTATAATAATATTGTGTATATATAATATAATATATAATATATATAATTATTGTAGAGAGAAGAGATAATATATAATGATAATGATAAGAGAATATATCGGACAACGCGGGGGGCATGTCGCGCAAAAAACAATAGACGACGCGTTCTCTCACGGAATTGTTGAATTTACACGAAAAAATAATGCGAAAATTGATTAATTCTGACTAATGACATATCACAAAAAAATTAAGTAAATAAATAATTGCGCCGCGAGAGAAGTCGGCTCGTTTGAATCGCGCTGCCCATCTCGTAGCAAAATTATATTACAAGATAATTCCGCTCTATGCGTGTGTGTGATTTTCGGAGACACATTCTCGAACGATAGACTGCCGCGCATAGATGTGCACATGCAATTCGAAAAGGGCTATACGTGTTAAAATTGTGCGTATACAATGTGCGCATTTGATGCATCGTGAATGATGCATTTCACGCGCATCCAATTTTCGTACAATCGCCCCTTCTGTTCTGATAAATTCCGGCAAAATTACAAAATCATCGTAATTCAAAAGATTGAATCGATCAAACAACCGCTTCGGTCCACGAGGTCAGAGAACGGTTAGCGCTTTCGTTTTCGTTTTCACTCGATTCCGCACGCAATGATTGAAGCAGCCACAAGGAAGAGACCAAAATATTACACGATTTCACTCGATATTTTTTCAATTATATTTTTCAGTGATTGAATTACGTTTGCAGAAATTCAACATTTTCACAGTCTAAGTAGTATAAGTTCTTGAAATACACAGTCAACATAAACAAACATAGTCAAAAGTATATTTATTCTTGAGAATAGAACCACCGAAAACATTAAATCTCTTTACGAGTAATGTACATGTAATAAAAAGATTCAGGATGCATATATATGTTGTATATACACATGAGGAATCTTTATATTGTTAAAATATAAAACATTTACTGGAAAATTACTACATTTTCTTTCGCATCTTATGGATTTATGCAGAAAAATGTGCAGATTTCGAGCAATGCTCTCATCCTGTCCAACCAGAGGTCAACCAAATCCATTATTAGTTGTGTTTACAGCGCTCTCGTCCATTCTTCTTTCTTTCCCGTCTTATCTCACATGACAAAGTCGCTCATTAGCGTCTCACTAACGTAACGTCACGTATCGCGGCAAACTAAAAGAAAATTAGAAGGCGCAAAAAAAGGGAGAACGGGAGCGTGAGAAAGAAAATGTGCCGTGCTTATGACTAGCATTCGTTGCGCGTTTCAATTTGCGCGTGATAATAAATTCCGCAAATATTTCGCTTATTGCGATTTGCGTTTTTATGAAAGCTCGAAGAACAGACGATCGTTTCATTATACTTTGCCATGTAGAACATTGCATAGTTTTAAAAACGAAAGAATGCTGTGATTCCAAAGTATAAAATAATTGACACTTATCGAAAAAGGAAAAAAAGAAAGAAAAAATATCTATACTCGCGATGTCATTCATACGAAGAAGCATTCTTTGTGATAACAAGAGTCAAGTTTTCGGTGATTCGTGCAAAGAGAGTTCACTGACATCTAAGGACCCCGCATTGTTAACCTCCTTCATTGAAGCCATATGATGCGAGCCAACTGGAATTAAAGACGCCTAGAAATCTCGTCTAGGCTCTCAATTTCGATCTCCTCGCAAAATTCGCGCGCAATTAAGGCACTCTTCACACCATGGACATGCATTCTTTCTCTCCCTTTTGTACATCGTAGTCTCGTGATTCGAGAAATCTCGCCACGTATCGAACAAAGTAAACATAGGCACTGGCGACTGATATGTTGAGCGCGCATGCAATTATGATCTTTCTTTAAAAGAAGGCACCGGAAATGTATGTATCTATCTGAATTGTTGGTTATCGTTAAACACGACAATCAGTTAATATGGCAATTTCAATGGAATCGCGCGCGATGCACCGAGACTGAAATACAGATTGCTAGAAATGCGACATCAATTTGTTTCAAAATCGAATGAGAGTTTGAGCTTCGATAATCGTACATCAATGATTGATACATATATGTGACAACACATGTTCATTAATAAATATTGTGCTTCTAAAGAAATTGTATCTTAAAATTAGGCCTTCGCTCTGAATAAAAAGTACAACGCGTCTAAATCTCGTCTTGGTGCATATGCACGCGATGATATTTGAGCTTTCCTCAGCTCGAAAGGACGGTCGGTCAGTCTATTGATAACGATAGGCTAAAGCTGCCTCGTTTAAAATATCTCATCACATCGATAGCGATCTCATCTCATCGCATTGATTCGATACACGGTACTTGCGGTTTCGAACGCATATTTCCATTTACAATCCGTAAATCGAACACTTATCGGCGAGAAGATCTGTCAGAGAGCCATTCTCGTTACCGTGAGCGGGTGATTGTCTTCGTTCGATGGAATGTGTTTTCCATTCCGCGGAATTCAATGTCAAGTGGTGCAACAATTTCATTTGATTTTTCGTTTGCTCCGCGATCATCCTCGTAATTTGTGCGTCACCGTAACCGTAAGCATCTTTTTGCAAGCCGATGCAGACATGTCACTCATCCCTTCTCTAATTATTCGATATGTACATTAAAACCGCCCTCTTCGAAACCGCTTGCTCGCTCCACAAAGAGCATGCGCACACGTACGCATACTCATATACATACATACGTATGTACATACATACTACATACATACATACATACATACATACATACATACATACATACATACATGCATACGTACATACATACATACATATCTACGCGCGTACGCTCTCATTCGTATGTACAACAGCCATTTGTTCGCTTTGATATGATACAACGATCTCTCGTCGGCACCTTCGCAAAGGCACACGTGTACAGGCACGTATACGCGTGCGATACGTTTCGCACTACGCAGCTACATAGCGTTTACATAGTGAATCACGGATGGACCGCATACGCTTTTATGCACAATCTCGGATTCTCAAGGAAAATCCGGCGAAAATCGGGCTAAGGCCTCCGGAAGGCTGTTGAATGATTCTGGAGATCAGGTTCTTGTGTGGTATAGTGTTGCGCACTATTGTTTATTCTTGCTACGAAATATTGTTAGTATTATGTCGCGATTAAATTATACGGTGCTGCTTTGCAAAATTTCTCTTATTTAAATCTTACAAACATGGGTTATCTTTATTCAGTTGCAGTTTCGGCAAAAGTAAAACACACCGCATTCTCCGCTAACGCTATCACAGCATTATGTGCTTTACGAAAAATAGATTTGGGAATAATCTCTCCTTTTGTTTTGACAATTATCGGATGGCACACGGTACCGCTCTCTCTCTCTCTCTCTTTCTCTCTCTCTCTCTCTCTCTCTCTCTCTTTCTCTTGATTTCATCAGTTTCTGCCACAACAATCAAATAAGAGAATTTAAATTCATTTTTCGCAAAACTCATATAATTTATAGTTTTATAGAAGAAAAACGTGTACGCGCGCAATCTCCGAGAAACTTTTGTCGTCACAGCCTTCAAAAAAAAAAAAACCTTGAGGAACTTTGCCCGTCCCTTTCCTTCCACCTTTATGTTTGATTTCGCATGTCTCTCGGATACAACATCTCGTTGCTCAAAACCTCCTGCCCCTCCTTTCTTTTCCACGTTACTGTACAGATAATTATGTAATATGTACACTTGCTTCAAAGCTCTCAATTCTTTCAAGGAGCTTGAGAATACTTGCCAAGACGTCTGGCGAATACAAATTCAACATTGACATCTGTCGGCGCAAGCCTGGCGCGGAACGATTTTAGGAGGCTTCGCGTACTTGGAACCGTCGAATCCGCGCTTGCACCGATTCGCATTGCACCTCGCTATACCTAGTATATCTACCGGCACGAATGGGCTCCCTGATAACTACTAGATTACCGCTTCGTTCGCGGAGCGCCTCGAGGCCGGTCTTGCCGCTGCCGCGCATCGCTGACGTCGCCGTCGCCGTTGGCGGTGTCGGCATTTTTGCAATCTTTGTTCCGCTTGTTTCCGACGTCAAGCGACTGAGCACTTTGCTGACGACGCCGCTACACTCGGGCGGCCATACTCTGTGCGCGGTGCGGTGATGCCTTTGCTGCTCCCATCTGTCGGCGGTCGCGTCGGCGGCGGTAAACGGGTAGCTCGCTCTACCCTGACTCTTACCGTACAGAATAAAATCGAGAGAGTCATCCGAGTAGATGCTGCTACGATCGCTCGAGCTATCGGTCGAGATCTCGGAGACGGTGTCGCTACCGCTGTCGCTGCTGCACTGCTGTTCCGTTTCGCCGAGAATAAAGACGGGCGTACATTTGAACACCTCACCGCCACCCGTGGGCATCGTATGAGTGGCGGTGGCGCGACGCTGATGAGTAACACCGCTGCCGACAGCGTTCGTCGACGATCTAGCGGCCGTCTCGATGATGACGATTTCCGGCACAACAGTGCCGGAGAACTTTCTCGCCAACGAATCCATGTTTTTCTTGAAGGTGTCCCTGCGGTCCGGGCTCAGGCCGAACCTGATGGGTTGGGGCGACGGTCTCGATGTCGAATACAAGTTTTCCGTATGCGAGGAGACGGCGCGCGGGCTCGTCGGTTTCGCGCAAGATTCCGTAGGGCTGTGACACACACCGGTCGTGGATGAACGATGTTGCTTTTCACCGTCGCTGCTCTTGGGTGTCGACGATGCGTTTGACGCGGTCTGACTGTTGGCGAGCGGTAAAGATAACGGCGAGGAACTCTCTCCTCGAGAGAGCGTCGTCGTGGAGTCCGCCGCGGGGCTGTCATCTGACGTGGAACACATCGTCGAAGGCAGCGGCGCCGACGGCTGCTCGAACATGTTGAACCAGGGATGTTGGAGGCACTCGGTCACCGTCAGGCGTTCACTGCAAAACAAGAATCGCATACTTAAAGAGAGAAACGTTGACGATATTTTCAAGGATACATAAAAAAAATAGATTTTTCAACGCGATTAGATGCGATTTTTGCAAATTTTCACTCGATTAGACTCTGGTAATCCGTGTTAGAAAACAGAGTTGAGAAGAAAAAGAGGCTCGGTGACTATGATTTGACTATGGTACGACGCTCTTGAACCTATATATCCAGCATAACAGGCTCGTTCCACGAACGACTCGTTCTCGTCATTCTCGTTAACTCGAAGAGCGAGAGTGTCAAAGGGTTAAGAGACCCGTCACATAAACGACCACCGGACGGTGGCCATCATTGTGGCGGTTCGCAGCGGGACATTTTTCACGCGGCTGTTTCGTGCCGAGTGTGTGCGACCGCGTCGCCTAAAGTATCGACCGACTTTGAAGGACATACGGAACGCGATACGAAAAGTCTTTAATAACGGAGTAACAGATTGTACTAACTAAATACGCAAATAATAACCGTCGCGGATGCGAAACGTGCCGGTTTCATTTCGAGGGCCAGTCCCCCTTCTCTAATTCCGGATTCTATCTGGGTCCGAGCAAAAAATGCTTACGCGAGCAAAAGTTTGTTCCGTGTAAGCGAATTAATATCTCGCACGTCACGAGTTTACATTGCTACAGTTTAGGTCGTGCGAATGGCGAAACATCGGCGCGGACAAAGTCTGTGACTCTGAATAGGTTGATGTAATAATTCCACGAAGTAGCGTAGAAGGAATTAGAAAAATGCATAACGCAGCAATTATGGTGATTACGATGGGCAGTTTTATAGATCACGCTCGCATTCAATTAATCGTTACGCTGTCTCTCGCCATTAATCTAGAACACGTTAATCTTAGTGGAAACGATGCCAAATGACAAATTACTAAACGTATTTTTTTTCTTCGCACGTCGTAGCCGGGTCTTGATTCCGGTTTTTTGCAACGCGTGCAGCTTCCTCGAGTCTAAACATAGGTAATTCATAGGTCAGCGAAGCGGGACGACCGCCACACATAACATTGTCGGACGTGACGATAAGTCATGCGGGTTTCGCACGATAAAGCACCGCACGCGGAGAAGGACGTGGATAGCGACTTCCTCTCAGCTGTCCGCGCGATAAGGGAACCTACGAGTTTTTCAGCGGAACTCGCCTGCCTCGCTCTTCCCGCTTCGAAGAAAGTCGCCGGACGTGGCCGCCGATCGTTTTTCTCGCCGTATTCGCCAAGGCGAGACTCGACGATGACAGTTCCTATCCTCGACCGGACGAGCTAATAAATGCATCTCGGTGGAATCACAGTGTCGTCATTGTGCACGGTATAATCCACGAAGCGTTAAGACGGGCTCGACGGAGAAAAACGACCGCGAACCTACTAAATGTAATTCGCACACATACGAGGAGGACTTTGCGCGCTTTGTAAATTAGACTAGTGGCTTTATTAATTCGCGCATATATATATATAGAAATTTTTCAAAGAAATTTGCATGACCTTGAATAATGATGACATTCGATGCCGCATCTTGTACAGTAATCGAAGCCAAAAAGCTGGAACTAATAACTTGATAAAAGTTAAATTCAAAGTCTTTAATTGGAGTCTATCGTTTCGAGAATCTATATAATGAAACATTAATGAATAGCTATAGGTGTCTTCGTTCCGTTAATTAAATTTGAATCTCAAACATCTCGCGTTCTACCGACTCCGAATCGCCCGTCATCATCCCGGTTACAGGCGCGCGGACGGTCGCTTGCAACGATACGCGTCACGTCTACGCGATGCGATTGTTTTCGTTCTAGGAAATCGGCCGACATACATAATCGGCTACATACGTATAACTAACAATGTAATCAACGCGAGTACAAGTATCCGCTTTCGCTTCGAGGTAAGCGCCGGTAAGCTTCTCGGTAGATCGCTGTAGGCTTCCGTGAAGGAATTATTTGCAACGGCCCCCTTCGGGAATTCGACTTCTCCGGTGACGCGTTCATCCATACTCGTCACCCAAGACGAACTACTTTTCGATTCGACTCCCGATTCGACGACCGAGGCTAAAATCGATCGACCGAGAAATACGGCACAGAAATTACGACGTGGGTGTGTAACGTAATCGCGTAATTCGCGGTGACGACGATCGCGTCGGAGTAACGAATGGGAAAATCTTTCGAATGGAACGTATGAAGATAAATGGCGAACAACGACAACGAAGCTTTTTTCCCGATAGCTCGGGATGATCAATGAATCTCGTCGTGATTGGCGCTCTACGCTCATTGCTTTAATCGCATCCGAATCAAACTTTTCGAGCCTCCTTTTCTCTCCTTTACTATATTCGATTTTACTCTCCTCTCCTCTCCTCTTTCTCTCTCGCTAACCCTTACTTTGGATCCTTAACCATAAGCTTGCGCATGAGATCGCGCGCCTCCTCGGAGACATCCTCAAAGAGATCGTCCGGGAAGTCCAGGCGACATCTACTGATGTTGCAAAACGTCTCCTGCTTGGTGTCGCCGCCGAACGGGGAGCATCCCGTTAACAGCACGTAGAGTAGCACGCCAACGGACCACATGTCGGTAGCCAGGCTGATCGGCTCGTAATTTAGGACCTCCGGGGCTAGACAGATAAGACGAGTGTTATATTATCGTACAAGATTGAAAGAGTCTTATGCATCCGGATCTGACGCATCAAATCCTAATGCTAGAGAGCGCGAGTTGCACTCGAGCATTAATTAAACCCGAGAGAAAAACAACTTTCTCGGTCTTTTCGTCAATTACGGCCCCTATTACGGCCGCGCGCGCGTCAACTTGCGAGGAATTTGCGCGCACGTTCTCTCTTCAACGGGAATAATAATAATAATAATAATAGTAATCGTAACTATGAACGTATTAGCGGTCTGCGCGCGGTCGCTTAGAGTCGACTCGCTCGTTGCATAATAACGCTAATTATACACTCGAATCGTACCGCTTTGTATCGGCACATTTCCGACCGCGCCAGTTTTTCCGAGCTCTTTCCTCAGCCTCTGTCAGCGTCCGTCCGCTCCGCTTAATCGCCAGGCTATTTAATTCGCGCGTACGGTCTCGCTAATTTCCGCGAATCGTCTCAAAGCTGACGTTAATTGATCGATTTAAATTTACGAGGAAATGACGATTGAGACTTTTCGCCCGGTACTAAGATCTCGTGTCATTATACTTTTTTATTCAATCTTGCGACGAGGTAACGTTAAAGTTATTCCTTTAGCTAATTTCGCGCTTCGCGTGTAATTGTCCGACACTTTTGTCCACTTGAAACAGAGGACCGTTAGCGCGGTGCGTAATTGCAACCGTTGCAAGATTGTAAAAGGTTCCTTCTGACCGAGGCGACCACGTGCGGTTCTTCAACTAGTTGTCGAGTTGGCGACTGGCTTGTTCCGTTCAATTATGCAAGGCGGCTGTTTTCCTAGTGGAACCGCGGACGAACCGTTTCGCGGCGCAAGGCACAGGTCGAAGAAAAGCGTACAAATGTACTCGAATCGACTTCTGAGACTAGAAACCGCACACTGGTTCGCCGCTTGTACGCGATGCCGCGGCATCGTATGAAAACTCGAGCTCGCTATCAGGATTATGCGGTTATATTATTCTCAACGACACGCGAGGTCTTTTAGAAAAACGTACAAGTGTCCAGTACGGTTATAATCCCGTTTTGATTATAACGCTGACAGATTAGCCAAAGTCTTTTTACCGCTTATTCGCGAATTCACAAAGGACGCATTTTTCATCCAAGTAGTCTTTAGACGAAGACGAATGGCACGGGAAGTAAGAGACTCACCGACATAATCGGGCGTGCCCAAAATCTCTCGTATGTCTGCTCCGTGGCTGATGTATCGCGATATGCCAAAGTCGCATAACTTTACATCGCAGTCCGGAAACTCTCCAGTAAGTACCAAATTTTGTGGCTGAAACATTAAAGAAGAAAGAGTTGAGAGATAATTCCCCGTTTTTCGACAATCGGATTAATATAAAATTTGTGTACATGTTTTTTTTTTCATTTGCTAAGATGTAGGCTACATTTTTCTTTCCACTGTACACTCGTGTAATTTGAAAACTCACGCGAAACGTGATCTGTAAAATTCACAGAGAAGGAAAGAAGTGAACATTTTATCTCGATTTCAATCCTCGCGACAATGTCAATTTCCTGTCGCGAAATGAATTGGAGAAAGTGAAAATTCTTTTCTTAAAGGAGGACGATTCGATCTTTTCTTGACGGTTAACAGACGGACGAAACATCCAAGGGTGTTTCATGGTCCCAGTCAATTATCGAGAAACACGCAAGAATGAAAGCAAACGGGCCAAAGTATTTTTTTTTTTCTCTACCTGACTCGAGGAATTTCGGCGCTGTCATTAATGTGCAAATATATATTAGTAAGCACAAAAAAATTACACACTGTATAATTTCAAGTATATATTATATTATTCGCTTTCCTCTTCAAGGTACAGTCATGCGCGATCATTAGCTCGCGATATGATTTAATTTTAGTCCGGTGGAGCATCTTACTTTGGCGGAATTTTAATTCGGATCTTAATTATACCGAGATACGCCTGATGGGGCTCGCAAAGTTTCGAGAAATAATAACTTCCGCGTCGAGACTGCGCGATAGATATTTTTTTTCCATGTACGCGGCGCGGCGTATGATTAATTGTCGGAGAGGCTGGCGCGAGCGGCGAGGCGGAGAGGAAGAAAAATTGCGGCGATGCGGCAATTTTCGACAATCGGGTGGAAGAGAGAGGCACTCGACACGTTCCCCACGCGTTACAATAGCGCGAGAACACCGCGTAGGAGTCTCGCATCATCCGCATCGCGCACGAGGTAATGCCAATGTAAACGATTCCACGATAAGAGAAAGGTCGTCGCGCGGCCTAGGAGCGACTCTAGAGGCCCACACGTCGTGTTTCTTCACCTCTCCGCCTCACCGACTCTTACCCCGGAAAACAATCGAACGCCGAAGAGGCCACGGCGAGAGTGGACGACCGGATCGTCGAGGGAGGGCGAGACGAGAGAAGAAGAAGCTCCGCTCGTTGCCGGTTCATTGTCAACGCTTCGCGGCTGCCAGGTACGACCACCTAGGTTGCCCGACAATTATTATATCTTTAGTACCGGGTCACGATTCCTAAAGGACGCCATTACCGAGATGTTTTATTAAGGAGAACGCACGTGGCGATCGTTTTTTTTTTTTTTTTTTCGAGAGAACGAAAAGGGAGCAGAAATTCTTGTTAATTTACTTCGATTAAGCACACCTCAATGATTCGAATTAGTCTCGTAAACAATTTGAAGAAAGGCAGTCAACAAAGATTATTTCGTTCGAATCGGAGCGCAGATGTTTGCCGTGCAGTTTGCAAAGGGCCTATTAAAAGAGTACGGATCACAATTACATTTATGAGAGTGACAAAAGTCGTCGGGCCTGCCGATGGTCATAAAAAAGACGTTGACTCGATTAGAATAAGAATGGGGGAACATACGAAACATATAACTTATTCATTCAAGGCTCGTTTATTACCGCATTAATAATATTGTGCAATTAGTATATTTATGTAACACACTTAATTTTTTTAAAATTAAAATTATATTGGAAGAATAATGTAGCATCGTATAAAAGTGACGTTATACAATAAAATATTATATATATAATAAATTAGTAATGCTTGTTTGTGAATAATTTCTTGCTGCTTTGCAGAAAATTAAGTTTATAATTCTTGTGATTAAGCTTTTACACATCTTTTATAACGATAAGAAACGAGATGGATCGTTTTGAAGAATTGGAGCGTAATTGATATTAACATAATTTTCTCCAACAAATCTACACATTACGCGAATTCAATAAGACGTTGAGGCGACACACACACACGCAGATTGCCAGCGAGGCATCAAGGATCACGACGTAATAATGAAGATTGAAGACTTGACGCTAAATTCAAATAAGGTTATTATCCTTATCGCGAATGATGCGAAATTTGCATGATCGATGACACCATTCTTTAAGGGCTCGCCACGAGAAATTGCGATTCGTGCTGGTAATATCGTATTCCTCTCCCATCACTCGCGATATAAAGTCGCTGAAATTTAAATAACATCCGTGGCTCGCAGAATTTTTTCGCGCATGATCGATGACACCGAGGAGGCCTCGCCAGGGGGAGATTGCAATAAGCGATGCATACGAGATGCGATATCTCGGGGACAATTTTCCTGGTAATCGATCGGCTCGCCCACGCCCAATTGCCACGCTAAATAGCGACGTTCGAGATACATACGAGTCGCGAGAGCTGACGTACGAGCTGTTCGTTAATGGTTAATTATGGAAATGTCTTTGTTCCTTATTAGGGGGACTTCCTGGACTCGCGAGACGCGATCCTGAATTGGTTTCTACGCCGTACGCGCGCTCGTACAAGGAAACGCGCGATCGAAACCTTGGATCGTTAACAGATTTTTTTCAGATTTTCCATCTTAACGAGTCGATTTCCAAAAGCTTGTTCTCACACAGAGAAAAATGTATACTGTATTCAAGTAAATATTATTTATTTGAAGTATATCATAAGTTTGTATATCCGCAAATATATCATAAGTTTATCACAAGCATTAAATTTAATTGAATATATTTTGAATTTTAGTAAACAATATTAAATTAAAACAAAAATTTGGTTTGCTTGCTACAAGAGTCGACGTAAAGTAAGTTTGATTTTTCCTTGATACAACTTTACAATATTCTTGAGAAGAGAAAATAAATTCTCCTTTCGAGTACATGATAATGAGATTTTCTAACAATTGTGACGAGTATATTTGAAGATTATTATCAAGAATATATTCTTTGTTGAAGAAAACTATTACTTAAAAAAAGAAAAATAAACTGAATAATCGCTTTTCTTGGCAGTAGAATGATATTTTTCTCTGTGTAAAGTCAAAACCTCTCTCTTCTTCAAAACTCTACCTTCTCTTTAATCGAGGCTCGAGATACAGGTTGAAAACTCTGACATATTTTATATTTATAAAAGGCTCGCCAAAATTATCCGCCATTTTCTTTGTCGTCGACATTTGCAAACGTAACATTAATCAATTCCCAAAGAATGCGTGTAAAAGTGTCAGTTGTAATAAAATGTACTTGTATTCGAATTTCTTTGCGGTCGATTAGTTTCGAACAAAGATAAAGCGTGTCTGGATCAAATCGATCATTTCTCTTTTTTTTTTCTTTGCGATTGACACGCTTCCTGCAACATACCATCTATATTTTACCGTTCTTATGCAATCTTGCATCACTCACACACACTCACACACACACACACACACACACACACACACACACACACACACACACACAACTTTAGTAGAAGCTGTACGCAGCAGGCCCGACGTAATATCGATCGTGCGCACCCTTGCGAATTGTAACAGGTGTTTCTGCGCCTCGCAGCGGGCACTTTTGTCGGATGTTGGCACTTAAGTGCCACGACCCGCGCAAAAACGCAGGAAGGACGTGTGTCATTAAATCGAAAACGCCAACAGCTATTCATCTTGGCCGAACAAAAAAACATCGGTTCACGACGATTCTCACGAACGTCAGAATTGTCCGTGCGTGTTTCAACCATATCGCCGCCGTCGTGGATTAAGACATTTCTATATAGGATTAGAAACGAGAAATATTTTCTGTAATTAAGCAGTTTGAAAACGCGTGTCCCCGTTGGAGAGGCGATCACGAAGAGACTCGAGAGATGGGAGTTAACGGAGCAAATCTTGACGTCATTACCCGGCAAAGAGTACATTGTCCCCGCAAGAAATCATCCGCGGGATAACGGTGCGTCTTCCGTCTTTCAAATGACGATTCTTTTTTTTCCTTAGACACACAATGCACACAACGCGTGCAATGAGGAGAGCGTGAAACTCGGGCGCGAGATTTTTAACAGCGACTGCGGCGTGTCGGATACATCTCGCACTCGTTAGGCGTGCCAATCAACACCTGGTAATTAGCCCGGTGATCCGCTTAACAATGCGTGACACTTTGCGAGCCGTCTCGCAAACGCGTACGCGAGCAAACGACAATTAGTAGCGAAAGAGAGAGGGGAGGAAAAGTCGAGCGATCTGGTCGCTTTACCCGTTTCCATTCCGTCCAACGCGATTTTTTATTTCTCTGTAGAAACAGTCGTTCAAATTATATATCGCGAAAATTTATTCGCGCGAATGATCGATATTCGTGTCTTTTTATCACGCCAAAGTCAATCCGAAAGAAACTGCGACAGCTTTCTCTCGTTTGTTCAAACTTTATTGCGTGCCTAATATGCCGAAGCACGCATACACGCGCACGCAAGAGTTTCGCACGCGCGGCCGACTTGTTGTCCGCCTTCCCCTTTTCTCTCTTCGCCGGAAGTTTCAATAAACGCGAGAGACAGATCCTCATAAATCCACCGGCTAAAAAGGCGTCGGACTCGCAGGCGGCCTCCGCTGTCTTTTTTCGCGCGCTCCATTTTTTCCCCTCAAAAATCTCGCATTGCGTTCAATGTATTTTTCCATTCGTTTAAAGAACCGACAGCGTCTCTTTTTGAAAGAGATAGACCGCGCTTCTAGAGATAAGAAGTAAGAAATGACGTTTTTTTATATAAATATCACGTACCTGATTATAATTCTAAGCAAACACTCTGTCGGAATGACAATCGAAACGAAAGATATTTCGACAAAGAATAAAACGTGAAATGTCACGTTATATCACTCTTAATTACCTTGTTTCAATTATCCTAATGAGTGGCTGAATAAATAAACATTATGTTGAAAAGCATTATACTCGCTGTATGCGTAAATACGTACGATACGTACGATGCATGATAATATAATTGATAAATGCGTCGGTTGATAACGTATATCACGACGACACGCATGTTTTATCTCCGCGTTATGGTAATAAACGTTGCTAGTCGTAATAAACGAGAACTCTGGCCATTATATTTGTGACATGGAAAATGTGCGCGCTAATTCGCATCGCTTTAACCGACTAATAAATGCGACAGCTTTTTGCTTTGAGTACAAAAAATGATGAAATGATCAAAGTATTTGATCGCTTATTTAATCGGCCGCAGAAATACGATGCGATTCGACGAATCGATCGGCAGTTTCCCTCGGGCGATAAATGCGGATTTCTTTATTGAAGCAAAGTCGGACATCCGTCGCCGCTTTTCATCGGAATTTTTCAAGGAAGAGAGGGAGAGAGCAATCTAGCTCGCTCGCGCGAGATTCATCAATGAACCGCTCGTTGGCCTCGCGGCCAACTGTTAACAGGAACCGCGCATCTCTCGTATGGAGGAGAGAAACGATCGACATACATACATGTATAGGACGTACGTTCACGTATATATATATATATATATATCATCGTCCGTTCATTAGACGCAGGGCGCTCGATAAAATCGATTCATCGAGCTCTTAATGGGATATCCGAGTAGCTCCACGCGTATAGGTCCGATAAGCTCGCGTTTATGGCTCTAGGGCGCTTACGCTGTTTACCTGTTCAACACTGGAGAATATCGATATTACGCGAATCGAATGCGCAAATAATATTTGTTAAAACTGTCCACACACAGACACGCACACGCGTGCGCGCGATAATATTTTCCCCTTATATATTAATCGCGCTCGTTACACGAGCTCGAGGGGAATGCTTTTATTGTAAGCGATATAAAGTCGATGGCGCAATGTCTTGGTCCGCAGTCGCGCGACTCTTTCTCTAAACATGCGATATTTTATTCAGCGTCTTACCCGGGAGGATAATATTTTCATTTCCGTACGCGACGTGTGCGGATTTCTGGTAGACATGTCAAAGTCACGAGACACGAAACCAAGCTTTTATATTAGTATATGGAGTTGTAAATGGAGTATATTGCAACTTGTCAGATTATCACCATCGCGGATGGAAAAAAGTCTATCGCGTGTAGGTTTGACATTGCTTAACGATTGCTATTTTCTCCGTCATCGTGTTGCTCGTCATCATTGATATTGTTGTCGCTGCTGCTTCTAGCGAAAGCGAGCACGTAAAACTGACAAGCACTAAAACGTGTCACAATTACTTGGACAGCACTTTGTTACGAGCACATTATTCGTTCTTGTACCGTACCGTCCCACGACCTTCTTTATTGTTTTAAAATGTCCTGCCGGAACAAATGACACGCGCAAAACACGGATGTTGAAATTTCAGGGTGCCGTTCTCTCTCTTGGTCAGATAATACAAACAGATTCGTAAGGTAACATGTATAAAAAAGGAGTTTGTACCGTTAGGATTATAGACAGGAAATATAGATGTAGCTATATGAAAAATAGACGCAACGTCGAATAAAATAAAATGTGATGATTAATGTCTTGTGCCATCGTCGACTTGTAGTTTCTATAATAAAAAGTGAAACGGTTATTACTCGTATCCTCGCGATAAAAAAAGTGACGCCAACAATAACGCACTTTTTGTAAATGTACGCTAATTGTATGATTTATTGCTCGAATGGAAGATTAAATTCGGAGAGGGAAAGAGTCGTCGCTTCGGACGACAGGATTAGCCTCTATCGCTTCACCGGCTGTCGTTGCTCTTGGCCAACCAGTTGTCATCTTGCGACACCTAAAAGGCTACTAATTGACCGAGAAGTGTGACGGTGCGCGACCGAAAAAGAAAAAGTATACGAATAAATGTTCCAAAGTCTCAACGTTCCGTCCGACAGTGAAAGGATTAGCCGTTCGTTAAAGAGCGCGCCAGTCGATCGCGAGTCCTTGGCGAGAAACCGCAAAACGCGATTTCGCGAGCGCGGGATTCGAAGGGAACGTTGATTTTCGATTCGCGACACCCACACGCGTGTGCGCGACCCAGGTCAGGGGAAAGGCGCGCGGTTACGAAAGTAGCCCCGTTGCTATTTCGCGCCGATTTTATCGCGATATTATTGCGCGCGTATTATTAGCGCCTATTATTAGCGCGCGTAATATTCCCCGACTCGCCCATGTTTATCATCCCCGTGGCAATTTGTTGCTCGAATAAGCAGAGATTGTCCAATTCAATTCAAATGTAATCCGCAATTTAACGACAAATTCGTCTATCTCCGCGCGATCGCAATTGCTCGGCCGGCCACCAGGACTTTTCGCCAAAAAGCAAATGGCATATTCGTAACGCGATTTTATCAAACTGACAGCAATCGAGCTACGAATCGTGGGGCGAAATGCGATTTGGATAAATAAGCAACATTCCGATACGCGGTGCTCACTTTTATCGGTATTTTACGATCGCTTCTATACTACAAGTTTCACGGGCGAATGCATAGGCCACGCATTTTTCATCTTTGCAAACTCTCTTTCTCTCTCGTTCTACTCGACAGAGCGTGTCTCCCCGACTAGCGCGGACTGACCAGCTCTTGTCTATTCTTGAATCAACGGTAAGCATTTCGCGGCTAGAAACGGCCGCAAAGAATAAGCCGAGCCGCAGAGCCGCGAGCAGATAACGGGAACAATGATTTTTTTTTCTCGTTGATGCGTACGCGCGCAATTTTCTTGAAAATTGGAGAAAATTTCCGAAAAAATTGCCCGTCTCAAGCGGGTAGGAAAAAAGTTGAAAGATATATATACGTGCACAAAGATACACGTACACGTGCTCTCTTGTATTACATCACAAGAATACGATTAATTAAGCGGAAAAAATGCTAAATTACGTCATTTCATTTGTCGCGATTCCACGTCTGTTCCAGTTAATTAATATTTGCCAACGTTCGCCGCATGATGGATGCGCATGAATAACATTTGGCGGAACGAGTCATCGCGATGGAATGCAAAACGGAACATCGGGATCGCGCGGTCGCTTCGGGAAAGCTCGGCGACACACGGAGACACCGCAATTAACACGACGTGCAAATTCTCAAATTTGCACGGCCGACGGACGCCGAGCTATTTCATCGCGCGACGCGGCGCGACGCGACGGATATAGCTGTTCCGTTTCGAGCGTGAACTAGTACGGTGTGAGGCCGGCTTTAGAAGGCGCCCGAAAGCTTGTGGCCGCCGGCCAAGAAGGCCCCTTGGACGTCGGCCAAGGAATTCGCGTGCATTTTTCCATTCATAACCGCGAAATCTATATTTGGCCGCGATATATCGCGTGAATTCGTGGCGCGGCGTTATTTTTAGGATGAACCCTCAATGCGCGCTGATTAATCCGCTCGCCGGCCAATTACCTTTCTCGGTCGGCGTCTTACATTTCGCGCGCGTAATCATCACAAATTTTTTCGTTTTCCTTGTAAATGCAGAAAATCGATCACTTTCTTGGAAACTTATTTTGCCAGATGGCGCGAAATAACAATCACCTCGGAACGGAATGGTCGCAAAAGACGCTCGAAATGTTATTGATAAATGATAAAGAGGACAAGCGGCAAGCGAGATCCAGCGAGACAACTTTTACATAAGCAAAAGAGGAAAAAGAGAAAAGAAGACTGCGCAAAGTCGAGAGTAAAGGAGAATAAATATCGCGTCAAAGTCTTTTAGAGCGCATAAAAGTCTGCCGTCTCTTTGTATATTTAGTACGTAGATCTCATCGCGGTGCAACGGGCGTTTAAAAGAATTCCGCCGCGCGTCTGGCAGCTTTGATGCGCGACGATACATCGAACAAAAGCGTACGACGCGTATTTTCGCGAAATGCAAAGCCGACCGATGCAAAAATCTGGCCGACTTCCAAAGCATATCGAAGCCGTCGGAGGCTTATTTTTTTCAACGCGTTCGCTCAATGGCCGCGAGAAAAAAATAAACACCGTCGCGTTCGCTCTCACGGGTCAATGAATCGAAAACGTCATGATGGAGATCCGATGATTCACCGTTAACCAAGATACGATCTCGAGAAGACCGCGACATTCCTATCCGTCCCAACTAATAAAGCGCTATCGGGACCAATTGATCGATTTGAAACTATCGCTTTATATTTAATTTCACAGAACTGCCTTTCGAACGACGAGTTAAAGAATTGAAATTACGCCGTTGTGACACAACAGCGCTCATTCGTATCATTCGCGCACAAAATTATCTTATCGGTTCGAAAATACCGCGATATCAGAATAAATCATCTCGTTCAAATGCATAATCGAGTCGGTCTTTATCACGAGGGGGCAGAATTGATAAGAATGTGACAAAGGTTGGTTCTTTCGAACGTGACGACATTTCGTCGTAGCGATTGTTGAATAAACAAATGCAGAGATTTTAATTTCGTCATCATTATCAAATACATCGCATAATTTGGCTCCGACGAAATGTTATAACGGGCGCGAAACGACAACCGTAAATCGACGAGGTAATTGAGCGGTCAATGATGAATCGAGCGATTCGAACGTAAATTTGCGAAAGCCGAGTAAATTGGATTATATAACTGCCATCATCTCGTTACGCGACGTGCTACGTTAAAAGGAGATACGTACGGGAACGAGAGTTGGAAACTTGCGCGATAGCCTGACCTGTACGCGTACATATTGCCGCCGGAACATTATTAATACAACTCGCTTACCTTGGCTCCCTCATATCGATCACGCCGATAATCGATAAACATACATCTCGTACACCTAGCGCGCAAGTGTAGGGTGCAGGGTGCAAATTGCAACGTGCAAGTCTCTGCACGTCAAGTGAAAAAATCTTGTCAGCTGATCCGATGCGTGCTCGATACGATGAGATGACGTATAAAAGTCGAAGAGGGATTTATTTCCGATTATTGCTACAATAAGACTTTGAGCCGCGACAAACGAGTTATTTTTGGCATCGAAGAGATTAGATTTAACATTTCAACGACTCGATTGTATTTTTTATAAATCATTGTTTGGCGAATCGCGTTATTCTCGCATCTCAAATTTAAATCGCCTAAAAACGAGTGAGATATTAATTCAATTACGTGACTTTTATGAAACGCCGCATGAAATTGTGAATGGGGCTCCCTCGCCGCAACGAGAAAGATTTGATTTTTAGCCCCGAGAAAATGATATCTGTGATGAATTATAGTATAAAACGTCATATTGTGCTGTTGAGAAATAATAACGAAATACAAGGGGCTATTTCCGTGCAGACGTTCTTCTCGTACGTCGCCGCGGACAAAAATATTTCGTGAGACGGAAACGTCCTATTGGCGCCTGCTTAATTTCGTCGACATTCCATAGTCACGCGTTGTTTCGAGGCGCTACATCGTAGCGTTTCGTCGCGTTTCGTCGCGTTTCGTCGCGACGTTTTCGTGCACGTATTATCCGTATTATTTTAATGGATTTATCATCCGCTCCGCCCAAAAACAGGATCGTACGCGCGACTCTCGTGCGGCGCTCGCGATGACGTTTCAAATGGAATTTAGAGACATCGGGGAGAGAGGCGCGTGGGATTAGATGAATCATCGAGGAGTGTGCGCGATACGTGTGCTCGATCTATTTTCATTTCTTCCACCGTCAAGTGTCAGGTGACATAACGGCGCGAGGACGGTGATAGCGCGAGACTGATTTTAAACGACCTTTCTTTCTCTCTCGGCGGAATCTACGCAAAAATGCACGCGTGAACAAAAAATTTACACACGTAGCTCCCGTCTTTTAGAATGAGCGTTAAACGATTGCGAAGCAATTATATTTTAACCAACCATTTCGTTATATTTCATATATTTTCCCACATTTGCACCTACACGGAGAAAAATATCATTCTACTGAAGCCAAGAAAAGCGAGAGATTACTCGGTTTATTTTTCTTTTTTTAAGGGATAGTTCTCGTCTTCGACGAGAAATATATTCTTGATAATAATCTTCAAATATACTCGTCATACAAGTGTTAGAAAATCTCATTATCGTGCACTCAAAAGAAGAAATTATTTTCTCTTCAGGAATATTGTAAAGTTGTATCAACGAAAAATCAAACTCACTTTACGTCTTGTAGTAAGCGAATCAAATTTTTGTTTTAATTCAATATTCTTGAAATACTGCACTTACTAAAATAAATAATATTTACTTGAATACATTTTTCTCTGTGTACGAAACTATAATTGTGCCAAATGCAAGACCGAAAAATGTATCAATCTGCAAAACGCGACGGAATATTGTCGCAAAATGTACATTGCTGTCGGCATAAGAATCACATAAGAATCTTACGCTAATCAGTCATTTGGCAAAGAGTCGTTGGCCGCAGCGCGCGCCACAAACGTAAACGTTTACATAACGTTACGATTTAGGTCGATGGTGCGGGCCGCGACACGGAACGCGCGCAGCCCCGCGCAGCCCCGCGCAGCCCCGCGCACAGCCCCGTAGCTGAGAAATTGCCAGAGGCGCCCGAAATGTCGTGTCGTCGCTCCCTTGCCAGAGAATCTCTTTCTCGCAACGTCCCAAAGTGCAGCGTCCGTCCAAGATTTGGCGCGATAAAGATGCGATCCGCCGACGAAAGCGAATACGCATCATCCTTTTTCCCGTCGATATTTTCATTTTCCGGGAAAACTTGGACGAGACTCGCCTCGTTAAAATAATTTTTATCGAATTGCCGAATCGCTAATTTCGTTCAATTTTAATTTTCGTCATTTTCTTTAATTTTCGTCATTTAATTCGAGAGAGACATTGAATGTATCGCTAAAAGATGCCTCGGCCAAGTTCTCTCTTTGAGCGCTCTTTCAAGACACACGCAGGAAGAAAACGAGATAAGAATTATTATTTACACGAGCGACAATCTACGCCCGACGTTATCTCTCCTCGTTATTTTTAACATCTAAAGATATACCGAAGAAGCGAATCTCTCGTGCAAAACTCGCTCGCGTCATTTTCAATGGTAATTCTCGATAAAAATGCCAAGGTGGGAAATTTATTACCGCCGATCAAAATAAGATATTATTACGGGCGACTACCAAAAATATTCCCGTCAACATACTCTGTGTGATAATTTGGAAATTGATGTCAAACGAAAAAATTATTGCAGATAATACAAGTGAAAATTATAAATATAGATAATAATGTTGTAACTAGATACGCATATATTTTCAAAGAGAAATCGTAAAGAAATGTTGCGTCACATTTATACTTGAATATAGAGTACGAGTTTGAATATTAATAGCAGCCGCACTTTTTTCCCCACATTTCCGATGGTCGTCGCGTTATATACAACATCTTACTACAAGCTTTTATTATATAAATAGTTTATTTGAAAACTCACCTTGATGTCGAGATGAGCTACGTTGAGGGAATGCAGAAAGGCGATCCCGTCCAAAATCTGCTTCAGCAATCGGGCGACCTGCCGCTCCTCTGGAACTTCCTCATCTCGGTCGAGTATCATTTGTAATTCGCCGCCAGGAGCCCTGTCGCAATAAGCGTGTATCTGTACCTCCGCATCTCGC
This sequence comes from Camponotus floridanus, assembly GCF_003227725.1. NCBI lineage: Eukaryota > Metazoa > Arthropoda > Insecta > Hymenoptera > Formicidae > Camponotus > Camponotus floridanus. The sequence continues at coordinate 145,369 of NW_020229346.1, forward strand.
GCGACTCGAACAATATTTACATTTTCTCGCGCGGCGCGTCGGCTATACGCATACAGGTATAAATTTATTCGCGCGCAAATAAATTTTACGCGCGTCCAAACGAATCGATGCGATTTATAATTTTACGAGCGACGCACGCGATGTACGCTCGCTCTCCGTCCTACTTTTGAAATAATTAGCAGAGATTACGAAATGTAGAAAGTTACACGCGCCACGATATCCTCGTCATTCAGTTTTATTTTCCTTCCTCGTCGCGCGAAACAAACATACGTGTACGTAATCGCGAAAGGCAGCCATCCTTTCCGTGTTTTATCGCGTGGAAGAAAAAGAGGCGAGTTTTTTATTCGAGATCCAAGCACCATGTTTTACAACGTTTTGATGCGATCGGAAACGTAGGCGGAGACGCGGAACGTCCTTGTACTTACAGTTCGAGGACGAGCACCATCTCGGTATTGGTCTCAAAGACCTGGTGTAGGGAGACGAGACGAGAACAATGGGCCGCGGCATCCAGCACAGCGACCTCGTGAAGCGCTTCCGCTCTGAGCTCCTGGGCCCGCCGTCGTTTCCTCAGGAACTTGGCGGCCCACTGCCTGCCGCTAGACCTCTCGCGACATCTTCTCACCGTCGCGTATTTACCTCTGCAAACAAAGAGTGAGAAAATGTAAATTACATCGCATATACACCCGTGTCAAAGTAATAGCATCGCATTGACGGGCAAGCAGCAAAGATATACACGAGGCGCAAGCGAGGAATAATTTTCATCAAACTTGAAGAATCGAAATTCAAAGTTGCTCAAGGGTGACAAATCGTGCCCAGCAATACTGCCAAGCAAATACTCGTAGCGCACAACTCGAGATTGCTTTCGCGGCGCGCGTCCGTTCATTAAAACGTTGATTGCGAATCATGGACGTTTCATTTCGCCGAGAAAATAATTGAATTTCATCATTTTTTTTTTTTCAGCGTAATCGGCGTCCAGCGCGCTAATGACTACAATTTGCGTCTCTACAGGCGACACATACATTCTAATGAAGACATTGAGAGCCGAGCGAATAATAATGTTTCGCACGAGCGAGTCGCGTAAAACGACCGGGCGCTTTCACTGTTTCCGTTAATAACGCCTCGTTCCTTTCCTCCTTGCTTTTCCTGATTACAGGGAACGCGGCACGCCAAGTGTAAATCTCGTCACGGAAAAATCATGTACGTGTTTATTAAATATATATATAAGACGAAGGTTGCGTGTTGGAACTCTCAACTTTTTCCGCTCTGCAGATCGGATGACAAATTGCGACCGTGAATTGGAATCCGAGATTGAATCGCGGAATTGAACATTTGCACGTAATGTAACGGAGAGATTGCAATTGATCGCAATATTGAATCCCGCGATGCGATTGCAAAATCTTTCCAATTATGCGGAGACTAGGAACGTCCTACATACACGCGCATGCAACAACATAATATAATATGCGTAGGATTGAATCATCGCGGCGAGAATGTAACTCATCGCTTGCGAATTTTTCACGAACCGATTTTCTTTGGATGCGCGCTTAAAATTATTGCATTTAATCACCCCTCTCGATTTCCGCAATTTCTGCATCGTTATCGCGAAAATGCGTTGCCGTGAAAAAAGCCGAGACAATCGCGTTAATATGGGAATATACGCGCGTTTGCGCGCGTCGGTATTGTACGAGAAAAGTTTCATCGCACCGAGAGTCTCGCGAGCGAGAAAATTACTCGCTGTGTAATCCGACGATCTAAACAGACGTTAGAAAGCCGACTCGTCGGGGCAATGCACGCGGTTAGATCCGCGGGCCTAAATTCGAGCAACGTTAATAGTGAAAGCACGCGTTTACGTTCATTACGTAAAGGTTTGTCGCGTCTCATGAGAAAGTGCGACGCGCACTTTGGAAGCGAATTTTTTTCTCGCTAGTAACGAGCAGTATTTGTTACATAATGTATAAATATTTTTTCATTTGTCTAATAAAATTTTTCAAGCTCCTACATGATATATTTCTCGATCTTTTTCTCCTTTACAAACATATATATAATTTTTTTTTAATCAATAATTTTAATAAGACTAATAATCTTGATAATCTTAATCTTGGTGTTCCAATCTAGATCTCTTGATAAATAATTAAAAATCTTGTCTCGATTTTGTCTCGAGAATTACAAGACTTGAATTTCAAGAGAGACAATCGAGATTAATCTCGCGCAATCCTAGTCCCGTTCGATGAAATATTACTTTACGATGCAATACGATTTAGAAATATATCTCAATAATATTTATTTGTCGCTAATCTATTCGCAAACAAGTTGTAAGTAAGCGAGGAGAATCCATGTCGCGCGACCGGGAGAGAAATCAATGCGTAATGGCAGAAATGGAAGAACGCGACGAAAGGCAGAATGTTTACGTAGGAAACATCCAACGTTATTTATTATTCGTCGAAAGCGGGGAAAGCGCGCGTTTGACCAAGGAGACGCGGGGAAATATCTTTCGGATGTCATCCATTAAAGGCGCGATGCGTTAGGGCCCAAAGAGTCTTCCAGGTAAGAGAGAGAGAGAGAGAGAGAAAGAGAGAGAGGGACGGCCACCAGTCAAGAGATAGATACGGCACGAAAGAACCGCCAGAAAGGACAGGCGTCAAAGTAAGCATCATTAGTGGCCATTGTCCACCCGATGATATCCCGCAGAGAGCGCGACGGGAATGAGATGGAACGTCAAGTATTTCTCGGCTCGTTTTCTCGATGGTCCTTTTTACCTGGATGACGCCATCGCGGCTCGGAGAAATTAATTACAGTCGATAACAAATTGTAATGTGACAAGAATGTTTAAAAATTAATACATTAAAGCGCAAACGAGTCGTAGAAAAATATATCTAGCCGTTTCTTTACCGCCGTTTCTTTAGCGACAATTGACAATGTCAGCGGGTGAGAACCGCTGCTCGCTGGTCGAAATGTAGGTTGACGCGCGAACGCGACCAAAGTGTTGTCTATCGAGGCGAATCGTTATCTCTGGCGTTCTAATTACGGTCTGTTGACGGAGGCAAACCTATCTGATGCGTCTCTCGGTACGTTATTTCGCTAAACGGAAAATGAGGAGCAATGACACGTGTCGCGACACGGCTGATTTTACGCTCGCGCGTTGCCAAACGCGTAGGATCGCGGCTCGCGATTCGATTTCGATTGCAATTAGCCATCATCTAATCTCCGAGCAGATCTTTCCGTTCTGCTCGGCGAGGGAAGCGTCGCTCTATATTATCCGCGATTCGCGTGCATTCCCTCCCCTCTCCCCCTCCCCCCACACATCTATATATGGAAAAGCAATTTAATATATTAAGAGGAATGTAATTATGGTGGAAATTTTTTTAGAGACTAGTCGAAACACGATATCTGGATGTGTCGTGTTCCATCCGAGACGAGATGTTGCGTAGATCGTATCGATTTCATCGAAAGATCGCGTTAAAAAGTGTCTATACCAGTTTCCCAGAGTAGTCGTCCGCGAGTGGTTTTATCGGGAAAACACGCTCGAGTACCGTTATATATCCGGCCGAGTCGTATCGTCAACTCCTCGCACGTCGCAGAGGCGTAATCTGCGATTACGCGACGCGAAAGCGCTAAACTGCCGTGCGACTGCGTGACGACCGGCCTTGTATCGTCTCGGATCAAAGCGGGGGAGAGAGGGGAGATGGCGGTGGGCGAGGGATATCGCTTCCGCGAATCCTTGTCGCATCGACGAATGATAAACCGTGGCGAATCGAAACATCATCGGCGCGATTGAAGAAACCGTGGCGTTCCGAGACGAGAAGCCGTCATCCCTTCTCGCAATCTCGCCGGCGTCGCCGTACTAATGGCGCAACTGTAAACCTGACATCGCAACGTTGACGACAACAACGACGACGGTATTATTATCGCGATACCGCCCTATCGCTATCGAGCTTGGCACTTTCATGCCTCCGCTGAGAGTAAACTGCTGATTATTACGCCGATTATCTCTCGTTCGCCAAAGATATCAATGTTTGCGTCCTTGTTCGTCGCAAGGCGGGGTCTTCTCCTCTTCTGCCGATGTATTCGTTGCTGCATATAAATATTATACACTTATGTTTTCAATATCATTTTATGATTTTACAAGATTTGCAATCTAATGCATTCTGTGTTTGTACAAATGATTGATTCGTCACAAAACGGTCACTTTTATTCAGTCTAATTTTATATACGTTATTTACGTTATAAACGTTTTTAATTAATCGACAAATGTAATTTTGAAAATGTAGCTTGGAATTTTATCGCGCTTTTTATCCACGGACGCGATCTGCGAGGCGCGTTAATCTAACGAATGAAAGTCGGGCGGGCTTGTTCTCAAGTTGCGATTCGGGATCCTTCCACCTGTCTTTTGCAGCTGCCGTCCGTCTATTATCGTGGACTTTGTTGCTTACGATATTTCTCTCGCGGACGCGCAGGTGTCGGCCGAAACTGGATGAGATCTATCAAACTGCGCGCGTTTATAATAAATATTGCTTTTAAAATGATGAGAGAGAATGGATCTAAAATGCATCTAGAAAATGGCATCTAGCTTTTTGCAGATGCTTCAATTTGCACTCTTTTCCTTTCGTGAACTCGGCAGCAGATGCAATTTAACAGCCGGGCAGGCTGCAGCAACCGAACCGAGGCTTCGAATAATATCGACTATTCGTGTCATTAACAGGGTCAACGCTTATGCCGCACGACCGAGATTAAGATTGCATCTCGTTGCGGCGGCCAATAACCCGGTTAACATTGCGAGATTACATTCGCGTGCGAGTAATACGCTTGGCTACGATTGATGCTAAGTGCCAATCTATTAGTTGGCGAATTACTTTCTTGCCATCGGTCGCGAACGTAACTCGATGCTAATGTTGGATAATTTACGCGGATTTCGCGGATTTTATTTCATCATTAAACAATATAGAAAGGGGTCCGATTATCGCGTGTTTTTAAAACGTCGACTCTTGGAAGCAAGCTTGTAATCGCAGTCAATTCGAAATTGCTCGTGTCGGAGAAGCTTTTCTCATCGAGCCTCGCGAGTGAAAAGTCGTCATTTACATCTGGCACGACTCGAGAGAGAGATTAACCCGATTTCTTTCCGCGGCATTCTTCCCGAGGGAGGCAAACTCCTCCCGCCGTCATTAACCTCCTGGTTCTCGGCGAGGTACGCGACTACTCTCGGACGAAGAAATCCGAGGAAAGTCACGGTCATGACAGGCGGGGAAGGTGAGAGGACGTACACGGTTTCCATCTCGATCGCGCTTGCCAAGGTCAAGACTAAATACGCCAGCGTCGTTAACCTTGATCGAGCATTCCGCCATCGCTTTACATCATCCGCGGAGAAACCCCCAAAAAGAGAGGCGAGTCGCCGGCGCGCTTTCGAGTTTCTCCTTCCTTCGAAAACGAACGAATCACCGGCTCGTTTTCTCTCCGAGAATCTCGCCGATGGTTTCGACGCGACGCGCGAGATTACTTCCATTCGGGATAAAACGCAATATTGTTATTAGGTCGCGGCATATTATGTACATGTCGTCGAGAGAAGGCCCGCGAGTCGGTTAATGGAAAAAGCTACATTACTTTCCGCTACGGCGAACATTTCATTCCGAGGAACGTGTTTCAATCAACCAGGCGTACCGCAGATCTTATCGAGGACATGCGCTTCCCGAGAGCGCGGCGTTTTCTTATGTCGCGAGTGTGTCGAACGCGGGATATTCCCGCGGGGTTCCGCTCGAATATCCCGCGGAATGGGATTTAACGCGCTCGCGATATTACTTTGCATTTCCGCGGAGAAATCGGCCGCGCGCCGTATAGCGTATAAAAGGAGAAAAATATCATTCTACTGCCAAGAAAAGCGATTGCTCACTTTATTTTTCTTTTTTTAAGTAATAGTTTTCTTCAACAAGGAATTACTGTACGTCGACTAGCCAGCAAACCAACTTTTTGTTTTAATTTAATATTGTTTACTAAAATTCAGAATATATTCAATTAAATTTAGTGCTTGTGGTGGTAAACTTATGATATACTTGAAATTCAATAGTATTTACTCGAATACGGTATACATTTTTCTCTGTGTAATAGCACAGCTGTACAAACCTTTATATACGCGTATCTCACTTTGCGCGCAATTCGAGATGTAACGTTTGAGTTTTATACGCGAAAAAAAAAGAAAACAATATCTTCAATGTATATCATTGTAATTTTGCAAATCATTTTGCGACGATGCAGTCGAGCGCCGAGTTCCTCGACTCGTGTAATCAACAGACTCTGTACAGATGCTGTAGGAAGGCTAGCTCATCGAGAGATAAACACATCTCGTCGCGCATCGCGTCTCGCCATCCTTCGATCCGATCCGATCAAAGCGGCTCGTTAATCGTTGGAGGAGGGCGGTCATTACGTTTCAAGCATTCCGGAATCCGTTCCCTCGCGGATTCCGGAATGCGTTATCGAGGAGCTGGCTCGATTTCGCCGACGGGCGTATCACCGGAGCGAAATTAACGACGGGAAACCACCGGGCACGACTACCGTGCTATCTCTCGCGAGAGGAACGGAGGAGAGGAGCCGAGTCGGCAAATGGAAAGAATTTACCGTCGCGGATCAAAGATCGCGGGACCGTGCGACCGAAAGACGCGGCGCGCTCGATAGTCTGTAAAGTCTTTCATTTAGCGGATAGTCCTCCTCGCGAGACCAGCGTGTAGCTAATGGCCCCCGTGATCCTTCACGACCGCTTTTCACGAGCGCGAAACGCCCCCTCATCCTCATCTCCGCCGTCCGAGTAGGAGAGAGAGAGGTCCGACCCCTCTTTTCTCTTTTTAAGAATGACCCCCGGCTAAAAGCGAAACATCATCTCGCGACTACCGCGCGTCTATCATTATCGCCGCCGGCATTTTGCATTCTACTACTAACGGCGCTCGACCGGCTCGAAATATCAGTTTAGATTTCATGAAAATTCGCGAAAGATTGCGAGTCGCTAGACGCATACATCTGGAAGCCAGCGCGCGTTCGCGCGAATCGCATTAGATCCGGATCGCGACGAGCGGATTTGCTCCGGGACAAAACTGGATTGGACGCTAGGGAGCGGGGGAAACAGGACGCTAATTCCCCGGATCGCTCGCGAGCAGCGAGTCGCAGCATCATTCCGCGCGCTACTATATTTACCGCGCTACTATATTACCGCGCACGATTTTTACGACAACCCGCGGCTTCCTAAGAAGCCAAGATGGATCTCCGGCCCTTTTTGCGACACGATTTAACATCATCAAGCGTCCGCTGGCGTAGCTGCGCGCGGCAAGAAGCGGCCTCTTCGAGGAGGTCCGATCCGGGCGCGTAAAAGCGACGCGCTTGCGAGCCGAGAGGAGAGAAGAGAGGACCTGTCGGTCAAGTTCGCGAGGGCCCAATTTTACGCCCCAGGAATCGAGTCGACCGATAGAGACCGAGCATCTACCGACGACTGCTGTCAAAGAGATTTACGCTTTCCGTCTCGCGTGCGATTATTTTTGACACGAGCAATGGCGACAAATTCATTGATCGCGTCGCAGGATTCTACGGCAATTTTGCACTCTTTTTTTTCCTTTTCTATTTATCTTTTTGCGGCGCCGACCTAAATCGTCTCGGATCGATCTTCGGCTGTCGGAGGAACGAAACGGATCCTTGATCGGTTACTTTCGTTTCGTCGTTGTACCTGGCTACGCGAGTACTTCAACTTTAGTGACACAACAATACTTTCACGATGTTTGCTTCTCTTAAAGCAGGGAGTTATTATTCGCGAGTACCGTTCCTCGCCAATATTTTTCGCGTCGGGACAAATCTTAGGCTCTTGTCACGACTCGAAGAGTACTTATTGAATCATGTCTAAAGGGATAATCGAGCTTGAGATTGAAACCATTAATAAATCGACTTCGATCGGAGGAAAATTCCACCCAATTTCATCTGTCGGTTCTGAATACCTGATGCAAATCAATGTACGATTAGACTGTGTATGCCGAGGACAAAAGCCTTTCCGCTCGCGTAAACGGAAGCGTTTCGACAACGACTTTACGCGGTAGTCCCGCACGGATGCTGTAGAAAGTATATACTTTCTCCGTGGCGTCTCTCGCGGGTGCCTCGTATAGGTGCGTATGACTCGAGAGACGCGCATATTAAAGCGCTTCTCTCGAGAGATTATGTCGCTATGCTCGCGTACAAATGTGCCACAGGTGCAGCAGCGGCTATATATGCGCGACGAGCGCTCTCGCTATCTCGCGCAGCATCTCCTCTCTCTCGCCTTTCTTTCGCGCTCCTGTCGCGGGGACAAAAATTACCTCGGACAGTTTCCTGGGAACGTTGGCGTTAAATTAAGTTGTAATTTGATCGCCAAAGTATAATTAGGATGTAAGAAAGTACACGTATTGTATATAGTTTCATTGTCGGATCGGTCGGAGGATGTTACTTTAATGCTATTTGACGTAAGCCGCGAATGTTTATCAAATAACAGAATATTTCTCATCGTTGCGAACGAGATCGTTCGATGCATCTCTACTATGCATCTCTCGTCCGTAATCGCGTATCCGTCATTTCGAACAGGGAGAAAAAGTCCCGTTCCCACGAGCGCGGATTTACGGAGCGTGGCGCGTCCCTCGAATCCCCGCGCGGACTCCCATTAAAACCGCGTGCCGCGCGTAGCGCGGATCAACGACCCTGACGAGGGTCAGGCTCTGCGCGGGGCCCCGGGGCGACTGCCCCGCGGCGCGAAGCCGCACCAGGAAATCGGCGTTGACGCCGGCGTCATCGTCCGCGTCGTCCTTTACGCGGCATCCATTAGGCCTGCTCCCAACGAGCGACGGACGATCGGTCCGACGACCCCGCTCGCACCAAGGAAGGCCACTAACGACCAGGACCGACTCTTCCTCCCTCCCCGTCTCCTCCTTCGGGATTCGCCTCCTCTCCCTCTAAGCATCGTCGCTTTCGCTTTGTCCTCCTCTTTCTCGCTCGCTCGCGCGCGCTTCCGTCCTCTGCGTTCTCGCTCCTGACTCGTTCGAGGGTCATCGACATTTGCGCACCGGGGCGACATCGTACGCGACCGCTGGCTTTCCTCGGTTCGTCGCGGTTAAGGGTCCAGTCTTCTATCCATCGACAAATTTTTATCATTTTTACAATTTTCGACAGTGCACACGCTGCTCCCTGCGCGCGTAAAAAAATTAATATTCGATATAAAAGAGCAACAGTGAAATATTCAAGATTCGAAAATACCGAGACGTATTACTTAACGTTAATCAAAAAAACATGTGTGAAATGTCAAAGGGATCAATTTCAAATATTCTTCGAAAATTATCAACTTTTTGTCCCGCGACAATAGACTGGGCCTTAAAAAAAATTGCGCGCAGCTCTTAATTACGGAGAAACGAGCGTGTAAAATGAATCGTATACAAGTAGATGAATTACCAATATACGCGACTCGCAATTATAACGCAGTATTATCATTCATCGACATTTCCGCGGTATCGCGTTCGATACGAAGCTTCTAATAGCACCGTAGCCGCGTAACAAGCCGCGGGACACATTGTTACACGTATCCTCGTTATCGAACGCGCGTCTCGCTGGGAAAACAGCCCCGGTACTCTGTCTCTCTCTCTCCTCTACATCCTTGTACGCGAGACTCGCAATTTCCGCATCAGCCTCCTCCAGCAGCTCTCAGCCTGGAGCAGCGAGTAGTCGATGGAGGAGAGTTTACCTCATTACATATTCCGTAACGCGGAAACGACCGGAGCGACTTACTCCCTGGCCGACATTAATTACGCCCGACCGCGGCGGTAATTAAAGAAATTAGCGGATATCTTAGGAGCCCGGAGAGAAGCGACGTCGCCGTATCATCGGCTGCCCTCCCCTCCTCTCGCGAATGCAAATTCATTGTGCAACGAGTGCAACGGCGCGCTAGCTAGCGTCGCTACCAACGGTGAAATTCGTTCCAGTTGCGTCGGCTGCTCGTTAGACGATTGCGCAACGTTGCGCAACGTCTTCCTCCCCATTCTTTTTTTTTCCTTAATCCTACGCGCATCCCGCGCCCGCGCCCGCGCCCGCGCCCGCGCTCTTCTTCTCGTTACTCGATCGGGTTCACGAACACGAGGAAAAGGTCGATGCGCAAGAGTTGAACGAGGAGAGCGATAAGGATTACGTCCGCTATCTAATCTAAATTTGTTAATTGTCTCAAATTTAATTCTAGACTATTGATACGACAGATAGCTTTTCAAGGATATTATTTTACTTCTAGTCGGTGCTGTTATTCGAGGAGAGAGAAAAATTTGCTCAAACGACATCTGCATTTTATCGGACGAATATACACGTGTAATAATAATATATAGTTTCGTTATATGCATATAATTACTCATCAAATGTTGAATGTAACACATCATTTTCCAAAAGTCTTAAAAACCTCGACGGATAACATGTCTAATTCTACTAGCAGGTAGGACGCGTAGAAAGTTAAGTACTCTCGAGCCTGGCTGTTCTACAAGACTGGTTTTGACGGGAGATTAATCGCATATCGTTGGAGCGATGGCGGATAGCTTGGCATAATTATAAGTACGAATCAATGTTGAAAATATGGTGAAACCGTACAACGAATACGAATCGCAACGATCGTTTCTTTTAGATTCCTGCAAGAGCAGCGTACAATTATTTCCAAGGCAAAAGGCGCGTCAAATTTATTTTTTAATGAATGGGGTTGAAATGCGCGCGGACGTTGCGAATGGAAGAATACCCGGCATAGTTGGACGCGAATAAATCGCGGCTCTCTCAATCTCCGCGCGTAGAATGTCGTAGAGAGGGCGAGACGAGGCTCGGGCGTTCCGAGTGTCATCTCGATGACGAGTGGCGTCGTGACCTCTCGGTGGCCGCATCACGCTGCACACGTGCAGGAACGATCCGCGACGCGAGGCCTTTCTAATCGAAAGCCGCATATAAAGCATACACACACACACACACACACACACACATGTATCGGGGGTGCGCGCGAATTTACAAACGACGGTTCCATTTCCACACCTCGGATCCCCCTCAAAATCATATTTCGTTCTCGCGAGATCCATTTCCGAGATACAAGGTACAGCCCGGCGGGCAGTTCCGCGAGGGCGAAAAATTGCAAAGCAGCAGCAAGCGATCGGGAACGCGAGAACCGCCTGCAACCGCGGATGCGATAAATCTCGCGCGAAAATAACACACGCGCGCTCCGAGTTTTCGCGATACGCATCTCGTCCAATCGAGAGAATTCTCTTTAATTTGAAAATTTACTCGGATCCGTAGGAATGCGCGCTTATCCGTATTTACACGTTGAAACAGCGATACGCTACCACAACTGTCGGCGACAACTATTACTAACGCTATTCTCCATTTCCGCGAGATAGCCTTAGGAACGCGATAGCATTGAACATTCAAGGATCGTCTCGTCGCGAGTCGCGACTGGCGTGGTTTAAACGCGTTGCGTTGCCGCGAATCAAGCGGATGCTCGCAAAGCACCGTGGGTCGATCATCGCTCGTTAGCGCCATTGTGTCGCAACATTGTGACGTGCGTGCCGCGTTACGCAACGCACGCACGCACGCACGCACGCACTTGACGCGCTACGCGGCTGACCGGCTCCCCAGGATCTCCATATCGAATACAAAAGTGCGTAGGGGATCGATGTAGCCGTTGTAGCGAGTAGCGGTTGTTTCGTCTCTACACACGCGCTCGTGTCACTTTGTCCGATGACTGATGACGCGCTCGCATAATCGCGGACGTAATTGAACGTCACGATGGAATCGCGATCAATTGGGGAAATAAAAGATCGAGAGTATACGGACGCCCTGAAAAATCTCTCGCCGGACAATTTCGTTGCGTCACAGAAAAAAAGGTGTCAAATCAAAACTTGTATACTTAATTTATAATCTTATTAAAAGAATTTAATCATTTTAAATTTCAACAATATTATAGTCTTATTTTAATATTGTAATTCAGTCACCTCAAGAATATATAATTATTTATTTCTACTTTAAGAAAATTATAATCTTTGATTTAAAAATATTATTTTCCGTTCAAGAAAATTAAATTCCTTAAATCGTAAGAATATACTTTTCTTTAATTAACGCGATATAATCTCATTTCAAGATTTTCGAGTTTAAACTAGATTATTTTCAAAACAAAAATGTCCTTTTTTTCTGTGGGAAAATTAATCGAGATAAATGCATCGATAACGATGTTTGAAACTCTATAGTCTGTATTATATAACTATCATCCATTTACGAGTTTCGACAGTTTTACTCGCGAAATAATATACATCTGGTAATACGAAAAGGGGAGAATTACACGTCTCGTTATTTTCTTCATCAACTCTGCCGCAAATATAAATTAGGACGATGGACAGAATCGACGATGACTTTGCGACAGCCCGATAATTGGGACGTTGCTCGTATTTTCCTATTAAAAATCATCAGTTGCGTTAAGGAATTATCGATGATGGTACATTAAGCTTATATAGTTATCTCTGTTTCTTCCGCTGTAATTGCAGCTGACGCGAGTATAACTCGTGGCTAAAGATACACGTTTCTAACGTGTAAAGAGCCGGTTTGGCACATAGTCACGCGATCGTGACATCAATGAAACGGATCGATTACTTGTATTACTTTTATTACGAAACAACTAAAGAGTCTGGCTCGCGCAGAGTCGATGAGACCGAGTCACACGATCGTTATATCGTACGATCTGGACGAAAGATCCACTTAACCCTTTTCGTCACAGCACGGACGCAATTTCTAAAGCCGCGTCATTATCGATGCACGTACGTGGTTTTTATATAATTTTGTGCGCGGCAAAGAGATGTACAAGAGAAACACGTTGCAATTAACTTGTATATTCGCGTAATGCATTATTTTCTCTTTTTTACGTGAAATCGTGTAATTTTCCTCACCTCTTGAGAGTTTGGTAATATATATTTTATGCAGTTTATATAGATAAATGTGCCTGTTACTTTTGAGTTTCAAAAGCGTTTCGAGACGAGAAAAATTTCGAAACCAATACACGTATGGTTACGATCGTCCTACTCCCTTTACGACGCGATCACCGATTGTTCGAATCGCGGTTAAATAAATAAAGCCGCTCTCGGGAAAGGCTAGAAGACTGGCGAGGAGCGAAGGTTGATCCCGGCGGGAGGAATGGCAACGGAATGGTAATTTTATAGGCAGGCTCGTTTTCCGCGCGCGGCGCGCGCGCTTCGCTCGACCTTTGGCCTCGACTCCCTTCCTCCGCGGCTTCCGATTCTTCACGGATGTCACGCTCGAACAAAGGAACGGCAAGAGGACGAGAGCTCTCTTAAGCAGGCATTTGGATGCCGCGCACCGCTTCAGGGTCGCGCGGAATACGAGGTGGAATTTGCATAACGTAACTTTCGCGACGAGAGCGCGCGCTTTCGCAAAGTCCTTGGCTCGCGACGCCGAGACGCGATCCGAGTCTCTTTGTGATCAAGTTCCACGCGCGCAGGAAGAGGCAACTTGTCGTAAACACCGAGATTTCTTCTCCCCGAGGTCGACGCCGGCAGTAACACGTCCAATTTGCTCGAATCCGATCGTTGCATCGCGCTTTCGAGACTCGCGCGTTTCGATTCTCAGATTCTAAGATACGCTCTCGCTCCGCGAGAAAATTATACCGCAAAAGTCATAAAAGGACGACGATAAAAGTCGGAAAAATCCAGTCGATGCGCACGAGTGTGTTATTCGCATAAAGAAATCATACGGATGATTGGCGATGCATCGAATCGAGGTCCATCTCCGATGTCGCGACAAGTTTCGCTGCGCCGACCACGGCGGTCTCTCGTCTCGGGCGAAGAAGCTAAGCTTGCCTGGAATATGGGGTCGATTGGATGAAATGATAAGAGTCCCCCCGTTAGGAAGAGAGACTAGCTGCTTCAGAATGCACGCCGAGTTTAGATTCATCCACATTGTGTTGGGTTTACGCAAGTAGTTTGCACGGAGTCGATCGAGAAGATATTTTCTAAACATTAATGAATTATTAAGGTTAAATTACCAACGGCATTTATAATCTTGTCGGCGAATCAGATTTTCTTATGCATATTGGAGATGCATAGCGTAATCTTATTTTATTCTAATTGAAATGTCACAAAAAGTCGCCGTTTGACGTTAAATAATAGGTGCCTCGTATTATAGTTCCTTGCTCTGCCTACGTAATCTGGATATTGACAGCGCTGTATGATTATGACGATTATGTAATATTCCACTCTGCAACATTCTCCATGAAATACGATACTCGTAAAAGCGAATACCGCGAAGGAGTAATTTTCCACTCTTCCGCCGATGCCGATACAGCCATACGAACGGCGTCGATACGACGCAAGCTTCCGTCCGAGAAACCGACATCCGCCGCTCCTTCCGACTTTGGCGGAAAAGGAGATCGAATGTTTACATCATTTTAATTTACGCATCGGCTTAATCGTAAAATATCGTATGGCCATCTACTACGCGTCTAAAGCAAATTATATATCGATCGAGTAAATGTCCAAATTTTGCGGAAAAATTGTAAATAATCGGCAGCGAAGCAATTTGTCGTCTCGTTCGCTTAGGAAAACGTTACGCTCGCCAAGAGCGCGGCAAAATTGCTTCTCGCGGATACCGACAATGAGCCGGATAATACGATCGAGGATACACAAAGAGTTAATTCGATCGTAATGCCGATCCACGCTCGCGCCCAGGAGAGAGTCGTTCACCCGGCGCATGACCGAGCATAGGATCTTAGACGAGAAAAGGAGGAAAATGAAGCCGAGGGAAACGAGAACGGGCCTGTTTTGCAAGCGCGGGGCGTTCACGGAGAAGGTTAAATATCATACGTAGCGCTCGGAGCGAAGGAGGCCGGTCGACCGGTCGGTTGCTCCACGCGAAAGGCCGCGCGACTCGCCTCGCCTCGCCTCGCCTCGCCTCGCCTCGCCTCGCCTCGCCTCGCCTCGCCTCGACTCGGCTCGACGCAACTCGACGGTGATTCGCGTGAAAGTTTAGTTATGCTCGACCACCCGATAAAAGTCTCCCCGTGTGTGAGAACGCGAGGCCCCGAGCGAACGCGTGGCGGTAGCTCCGCGTTCCCTCGATATACGTGTACGCCACGGATTTCCTTCTTTCTCGACTTCTCGCGAGGCGATTTAAATTTCCTTAGAAAAGCAAGATACGAGACATACGCTGCATAGAATGTCGCGCAATCGCTTTTTGCGATCTTTCTTCGGGGAAGACTGTCGAGCTATAGAAAATTGTAGCGCTCTCCTCTTCCCCGTTCCTTTTTCACCTACGAGTCGCGGATTTCGATTCAATCTCGAGTTTCATTCTTATCGCGGTAAATAAAAGTGTATCGCGAATTCACGCTCGCCGTAATGACTCGTGTCTTGTGCCCTTTCGACAATTGCCTCTCGGAAAATCGCGGAAAAGATATCCGTCCAGCCGCAGCATTATACTATGTACATGTCACGTTTATTTATTTTTTTTCTCTCAATTAACGATGATAAATTATGAATGAAATTTGTATTCTTTTCCGCAATCGAGTGGCATTGGCAAAAGATGTAAAATTTTATTAGTCTATTGTCTTTGACGGAAATAAATTAGAATCCCCTTGTACCCTTCGTTTAAAGCCCGTAAAATTGCGAGAGAGAAATGGTCTGCTTACACCGAGGAGCGCGGCGCGAGAACAAGAGTTTCTTGAACTTGAAGTTTCAGTACTGTGCAAAGTTAAAGAGAAAAGGGCGATGAAATTGAAATTACAAAAGCGAGTGGACCGCTCGTGGTCGTCGCCCAAGAGTAGTCGGCTCTCCCGATTTAGGCGCGGAAACGCCAAGCGTACGGACCGATACAGCCAATAATCGGACGTTTTTATCGCTCTCGAGATTAATGCCGCTCACGGACGGGCGAGCGGACATCGACTTCCAAATCCTGCGCCAAAACGAGAGCAAAAGAGAAGCGCGCGGACGAGGGAAGGGCAAGGAAGGAGGACGGGAGCGTCCTTCGGCGGTCGTCGCAGTTTGCCGACCCGGTTCGCAAAGAATAAAAATTGATCGGCTCCACTGGGCCGATGGCGACCGAAAAGCGTGTGTACCGCGGGTGACAAGCAACCAAAAAACGAGCGGGTCCTCCCGATCCGGTTTTCTTCCGGAGCGCATGCTCGTCCGGCGTTTCGTAACGAATAAGTTTTCGGTGCGTGTTTCTCGCGACAAAAAATGAGCAACCCATTATTCCAGGGACTCGAGGCAGAAGAAAGGAAATGCTATGATGCACGCGCGTACGGATATTTATAGCGCGTTCGTTCCGCGAACCGTCGTCGAGTTTTATCGACGCGCATCAAGTCCGTATCGCGACAGCGATCAACCGCGCTCTGCTCCTCTCCTTCTCTCGATTAAGAGACCCAGCTGTGAAAACTGAAGGGCGCGAAGTAGGAATTTCCAGAAATATTGTCTCGTCATCGCCGTGAATCATAATTAGCCGTAAAAAACGTTGCGGTAGAGGCTGATCCTCCCGCGTGAAAACCGAGAATCGTGAATCACGCGGCGCGCATCTTTCGATCGTCGCTATCAAATGGCGAAAAAATCATTTCCAAAATAATTTTACAATATTTCGGACACTTGGTTTTTGCAATTTATAATTGATAAACGAGCAAGGAAAGTCTGCCAAACTCTTTGCGAGCTGTCGCGACAGTGACCGACAATTGTGCGAATAAATCTCATTGAGCGGAACATGCATCTAAAACGGTATTTCTAGTTTTTGCAAGTGCATTGTACGTACACACATACGTCTGTCGCGCATTTTATTATACCGGTCTTGAAGAATATTTCAAGAATGAATCGAGGGAGCGCTTCAACTTTCTCAGGTACATGTAACGCGAGCAGCCTCGAAAATAACGGTACAAAAGTCACAATGCCAGAATCTTTCGCGATAGCCTCTCCTTTCTCGTCGTCTTTTCTGACGTTACGTAAGTCGTAAACAAACTGAATTCTTCGTTATATACGACTGCCAGTTGGCGCGGATGGTCGAGGTGACTGACTGCAATCGTGCGAAACGCTGAGAAATGAAGCGAGAAAAATGAATCCAACAGGTGCCAGGAAAATAAAGTAAATCGGTCCAACAAGTGTCAGTGTCATCCAAGATATAATCGTTACGGACAAACTCGCCAATGTGTCATGTAAATGTGTATCAGTTTATTATAATACCTCTTGTATCGGGAAGTATGTATTAAGTTGGCATCATAATTCGAGAGGAATGCGCCGAGTGTCGCATATTTCGCGTTATATAAATGAAAAATCGAATAAAGCTTCATATGCCTTGCGTGACGGATACTATAAATATTTATCGGATTGCACGCTAAACTTTAAAACGTTGCGTCATTCGCTTCGACAATTTTCTCGCTGATGTAATATGAGAGAAAACAAGTTCATTTTTTGACAAAAGTGTGCAAAGCGATGGACGCTCTCTTAAAAAAAAAAACGTTGCATACACCTTTTTTCATCGCAGTTTTATTTTGCGAAAATGAAACTGCGATAAAAAAAGTCAAGGAGAGAAACATTGCACTTGATTCGATCCTAATTCAAGCTGCTCGATATTCCAAACGAACGCGTTCAATTACTCCCACGCTCTTTGCATACAAGGGAGAATTCCGCCCAAGGATATCGAGTTTCAGTCGTTTGAGTAGTCGCAACGTGCCATTACCGTCGCCAATCCCGCAAACGCACGACGAAACGATGAGAGCAGGCGCGTGCGACAGATCGACAATGTCGTCGTTACCTCTCGACGACGTGTACAATTTACTCGATTTTCATCGCGTTGCCGCAAAAGCGCGAGCGGCGACCGGCAAGAGCTGCCAATTGGCAACGTCTCGGGGGTTAAACAACCGGACGCGATTGCGTAAGGATCATTGTCGTCGTCGCGGCGCCCCGAATATGGCCGGACACGATCAAACAATGCGCGCCTGATTTATCGCGCAAACAGGCCGTTAATCTCTCTCTCTCGAGAGAGAAAGAGAGAGACAGCCGAATCTCTTGGCCGGGAGGGAAGAGATGCGACTTTTTCGGTCGGCCTTGCAAACCTATGCGGCCGGCATAAATTAACACCCACCGAAATTACGTCAGAGCCAACGGGACGGAGGAGGGATCGGGGGCAGTCCGGTGAAAACTCGTTTGTAACCTTTCACTCGTCGGCAGCCGTGAAACGTAATCATGTGGCAATCTCGCGATGCTTGGCGCGCGCGATGATGATGCATTTTATCGGTATAATCTCCGTCATATCTTTCCATTAGATGATAAAATATAATACGGAAAGATTAGATACGTCAAAGTGTCTGTTAATTTCGCAACGATAGCGCGCGAAATGTATATTATTAATATAATATTATACGTGGCATCGAATTAAATATCCGTTTGCCGGGATCTTTACCGAATTCTATTCACGCGTCATATCGAAATAATGTAAACGTCAGAATACGAGGCTCGAGATGCGCACGTGGATAACGTACCTGCGCGTGCGTGCGTGCGTGCGTGCGTGCGTGAGAGTTACGCGATGGAGCTATCGAAAATCTCAAATCCCACTAACCTCGTTGGCGATTTACCAAGGTAAGACGAGGCAAGGCGACGAGGCAGTTGCGCCGCGCGCCTTTCGGCGCCCATTTCTTTGCGGAGCGACTCCCGACAGCAATTTATTTCTTCCTCACGCGCGACGAATATGTATTCGCGATAGGAACGCGTGCACGCCGACTGTTTGCGCTAAAAATGTCAGAGGTAGCGTTTTACGCTGAAATAATTACCCGATTTCTTGAGGCTCGACGCGCGCGTTTCAGTCGGATGACCGAGATACACGCGAGCGAAGCTTACAATTCGTACAAGACAAAGGTAAACGCAATAACGCAACTCGGTGACTGTGAGAAACGTGCGTAGACATTTTTCCAACGGTTAAAAACCAAGTCGTAATTGCATCATAATCCACCGGCGCGGGATACTCGCCGATACAATCTCTCTCGGTCAATCTCTTCAACGGCAAACATTTCCGCCGTCCAACTGGTAATCATGCGAGCGCTAGTCGACGATACGAGACGATACTCGCGTGACCGCCGCATCCGCCAAGATGACGATAAACACGTTTGATCGTTTCAAAAATCGGAGAGGAAGAAGCTCGCTCCGCATCGCGCTAAATACGCTCGCTTCCGTTGAAAGACGTTTGCCGCGCGTTTACTACCTCGGCCTTTACAGAAATAAGACTAGCCTGTTTGTTTAGCTTTTTAATCAACGGATAAAAATTTTAAATTAGAAAACGATAGTTGTAAATATTTGCTTTCGTCGTTATCCGAGCGCGTCAATCCACTTGCATTTATTCCGTTTATCAGGCGCGGCGAATGCGTTGTACCATCGAGGAAAGAAACCGCGTCGCTTTCGAAAGCATGAAATACAAAGAGTATAGGCCAAGGCGCGCGTGGCCGGCTCTGACGTAAATTTTAACGGAAATTCGACGGTGCAGGTCCGTGCATTCGAGTCGGCCTACATCTACGCGCGTAGATTCATCGCGGCTTTTTAACGCTCGACGCCGTGACTAATAAAGTGCGCCGCGTTTCTTTTAACGCGCGCAAGAAAAACGAAAGTGCGCTAATGGCGCAATCGACGCGCCGGATGCGCCAGCCTTAAAAGGCCGCTTCGTATCGATCGTCAATGGAAACTTTATTTTTTTTTTTTTTTGCGAATAATCGAGCAGGAGCTACGCTGAAATTTTATTTAAATTAAATTTTTCGAGTCGTAAAATTTGCCGGACGATGAAAATTTAATTCGAAGGGACGTTTCTCTTTTGAAACTTTTGACGCGGAAATATGCATTTTCCATTCGCATTTTCGCCTCTAATTCTTTTCGAGAGAAAGAGGAAATTTGAATTCGTACAAATTGATGCCATCGTACGCGAGACCATTTCCTCGCGAAATCATAATTGGCGAATCGCGCCAAATCGGTATATAAAGTCTGATATCGCGCTGTCGTGGAACTGGGTTATCTTGTACCGCATTCGAGGTGTTGGCCAAATCACGATCAACAATTCGTTCGATCGTCGGAAGCGTGTAATTTCGCAGCTGGCGAACCGCAGATGTCGAACGCGATAATCCGCGAGCGATGGAATCATTTTTCCTTCTTCCCTTTGCGTGTGCAACGAAACGAGTTTAGTAGCGACAAAGTTTAAGAAAAGATAAAGCCGTTGGTGTGTGTGTTTATGCCATTTGTGACAGGAAGGAAATAATGAAATGGCGACACGTGAGAACGTTTCGCGCGCACAATTTGGCCCAGGTGACATTCGCCTTACGTTGCCTTATCGTAAAGGCGGGGTCGAGAAATGCCTACAACGATAATGACTCGACGAATCGGAGCCTCCTTTCTATCGAGGAGCCGGCAATTCAATCTCCCGTTCTTCGTTTTCCGGTATTGAGGATAGCCGGAGGTATTACAACGTGAGAAGCTGCTTTTCACACGTTCTCCTTGGTCGGTCGCCGATGGAAGACCGGGATGGACCTGGACGTACCGCGTTTGCAACGCGCATTAAAATTATTCCGGACAAGGATGAAAAAGCTCCCGCATCCATGAGGATAAATGCTCGTCGTTCTTCGACCACGCATTCTTTCCACGACGCCACGACAAATTATTACGAAATTATGAAAGAAAATGTATTATCCTCTTTTTACAATAAACATTCCTTACGTATTTCTATTACGCATTTGACTTATTTATTTTAATATCTTGCCGTGAAAGTTTATTCCAATCCATTCGTCTGTCTCGCGTGCGAGTATCCTCGGTAATATTTGCATATTCTGAGTTATATTTCAGTAAAAATCGCGCAACGAAACAAATGTCAAACTTGTCAATTTTCTCACTCGTGTGACATCCTGTTTGTAAAGATGGATCGTCATCGTCGGGCTTCCGTTCTGTCGTTGCTGGCGACTTCTTTCCTGTGCGCGAGATACGAATTAATCCGAGCAAACCGGCTTTTGTATTACCGCTCATCTACCGCGTGCGTTCGCCGATCGGTGACATCATCGCGCGCTCGCGCTCACTCGAGTTATTCTTCCTTCGTATCTTCGGGTCTTTTTACATTTACGATGACATTCCACGATGGCGAACGACGCTCTATTCTCGGACGAGTCCGGACATCTCCGTTAACCGTGATAGCTTCTTTCCCGATGGACCGCGCGATAACGAGCACAACGTACGTAGCGAGCGACCTCGGCCATGGGACGGAACCCTACGCGATTCGTCATCTTGACCGAGTGATTTATTTCGAGATACTTTTTTTCATTTCGTGGCGCGGCCGCATCGAGAGTAGTCGTTATTTGCGAGAGAGCACCCTCTCGATAATGGACCCGCCGCGATTTAAATGACCTCGCGATGACCTCTCTCTCTCTCTCTCTCTCTCTCTCTTTCTCTAAGTGACTGCCGCCGCTCTGAAACTATGTAGTCGAGATCTCGGTAATTATTGACATTAGGCTTGAGAAAGATGACAAGAGAGCGCTCGTGAATCGACAAATATTTGATATTTATCAATGTCTATAAATGATCATGCTTTAATCGCTGCTTTTCTCCTCCTCTTTCTCTCTCTCTCTCTCTCTCAATATATAGAGGACAATTGAAATTCTCGATATAAACAAAATTATGATGTTAAAAACGATACATTTTTGTTTAAAATTAATTAAAAAGTTTAACAAATATACGTTCGCAATTTGTTACAACAATACTTGGACATTATTATAATACAATGTCCAAAGTTGCTTGCTGGCTATCAAAGATGATTGTCGACGCTAGTCTTTCGAGTCTCGAGCCGACAGGGATATAAAAACATTACGCCTGGTCGATAGTAACGGCAAAGGTTTAAAAACACCTGGCGCGTACGATGGCGGAAATGTGAAACTCGCCATCGTACGATGCGGTGCGAGCTCGTCGAACAAAAGTGGCCGGGACGAAACGGGTCTCTTCCCTCCTCTTCTCTCTCCAAGGTGTGGTCGATGGATCAACGATCTAATATTCTCAATCTATCCGTCTACTCGGGGATCGGTCAAACCCCGACCGCGAATAAATACCGAAGGCACACAATACTTTATGCGTACATGTACAAAGGTACATATCGACATGCAAGAGCGGTTTCTCCGCTCTTCGTAACATGCGCGTAACGCCCGCGCTAAATTACGTCGTCCAGCGTAGACAATATATACATTTTCCATTAAGTAACCGCCGTACTTCCTCGTTCGGGTCTTCGCGAGTAAATCATTCAACGCAACAGGGAGTCGGTATCGTAAAAGCCTTTGTTTCATAACTCTACGCACTTGTGGCGCGTTCTATCATTTTCCTTCGTATCTTTATACAATATTTTATACAATATTTTAATACTTTTCATTTTTTTTATATCCCGAAAAAAATGATTAAGCGCACACTCGACGAATATATTTGTAACGGCGATAATTCTCGTCCACGCTGTAAAAAATTTTCGTCTAAATTTACAACTATTATAGTAGGTAATACTGAGACCACTACTATTAAAGGTGTATATTTACATACATTAGTAAATTTATATTTCATAGATAAAATTATTATCTTAAATGGCAAGTAAGTATCTTGTACTAATAAATTTAGATAAATTTAGAAGTAGATTTCTAGAAATGTTTGCGTAATAATACATTTTGTATATGTATTTATACAATTTCGCATATTAAATTGAATTTAAAATTACATATATAATTAGTGTAACAATTACGCTATTTATAACGAAAATATATAATTCATGTACTTTTACAAAAATTAGTAATTTTACTCTTTATTAAATATTCGTTTATTAAGTGTAATTTCTCATTCTATTTCCGTTATAAATAGCGTAATTGTTACACTGATTATATGTATAATTTTACATACTTTTTTTTACAGTGCAAGAGAGTCGAATTATCGAGGTAAAAGAGGCCTCGAGAGCCGGAATAAAGACGTTTTTTTATTCGAGATGGTGGCGGTTATATCGAACGCATCGGTTATGCTCGCTCAACCCGCGACGAACCCTGGCTACGAGACGTTTCCCTCGTCTCCTGGTGTACTTTTTACCGCGCTCGTCTCGGGAATTTGGCTCGGTCGTCGAGCGGCCTTGACTCGGATCGACTAAGCATGACTTGGTTAATTACGGCACTGCCAGCGGATCGCTCTTTGCCGGCTGCTTCCCCTCCCCCTCTTTGTCGTACCCTTTTCACGCCGACATCCCAGTCGGCTCCCTTTGCGGGATTAGAGTATCTTACAAGCCGCCTCGAGGCGCATAAACACGAGTTAATACACTCTTAAGATCCCTTTACGGCAACGCCAATCTACTTCCTCTCTCTCTCTCTCTCGAGAGAGAGGAGGCGATAATAAGAAGAAAAAAGCGCGAAAATAACCAGCATCCATCCCCCTTTTCCTCCCATCGCGGCGGGCGAGCTAATGAACTCGACGACCGCCAAAGTCGATATCTCGTAAAACGTTACAAACCGCTGTCGTTGATTGCCGTCGCCATCGTGAACGCGCGCGCACGCAAAGAAAGGAAGAGCCACTTTGAGACGAGATAAAAATACCGCCACCGCGCTGCTCCGGGAATCGCATAATGATTCGCTTTGACGTGCGTGCGCGCACTTTGCCAGGTATCGCGGACATTGTTGCACGCGAGCGAAAATTAAAAATTTGCAATTTTGTCTCTCGCAGGAGGGAAGAGAAAAATTTCAAAAATTGGAGAGGAAAGAAAAGACGCGCACCTCGAGAGGTTAATTTAACGCGAATAATTTTATACGTCCTTGCGATATCGCGGCGTCTCTCGAAATCGACTTCCTCATTGCCAGACACCTACGCGTCCTCCCTCCTTGCGCGGCGACATTCCTTTTCCTTTTCATTTTTTTTTTATCCTAATGGCGACGATAAATTACGGAGCTGTCCATCCGGGAAACTCATTACAGCTCTCGATCGGAGGTAATCCTCCAAGTCGCTCGATTGAGTAGGCAGTCTACTTTAATCGTCTATTAAATCACGCGAATCGACAGAGGAAAACACTTTGCGTTGAAAATTGACCAGACGTGTTACGAGAAGAGAGTTACGGGAGAGAAGGTTTCTCCCCCGCAGCCATTTTTAAAGAAAAATGTCGACGAAAAAAGAAAACGTAACGTCGGAGAAAAGAAAAGAGGCGAACGAGAATCCACCTCTCGGCAATGAATTAAAATTCTTCGGAAACGGACGAAACGTGAGCGCGATTGTGCCGGCGCAGGGTCGGCATCCGGCGTGAGGTGGGTCTCGCATCCGGCTTCGAGACGAGTAAGAGCCCTGCATTCAAGTGCAAATCATTTCGCAACAATTGTGTCTCGCGAGAGCGTGGTACAATAATTAAAGTCAACCGTGTGTCGACAATTACAACGGCGCGGTAGAAAATATGTCAGAGATACCAATTGTAAGATGTCAAGAGAAAGAGAATCTCTCTCTCTCTCTCTCTCTCTCTCGAGGGGCGCGCGTTAAATTTCCTCCAAAGTTCTCGGAATCGCGATTCGCTCGCGCACGTTTATCCGATCGCGAGAAAGTAAATTGCGCGTAAGGGAATCCGGAATATTTAAGGCGCATGCATTATGCATTATTTCAATTAAATTACCTCGGACGATCACGCCGTATACTCGGCCGTATACTCGGCCATTTTTCGACGGCCGCCACGCTTTATATACGTATCGCAACAAATTTTCTTTCTATTACAGAATTAGCCGTAATGGTAGGCGCGGCGGAACGAACGCGCCGTCGGACATTGAAATAATACAAGTGCGGGGAGAATGCACACGTACGCGCAACGTTTACGTCTCCTTCCTCTCTCCGTACGGAGAGCACAACGTATCAGGGTTAATTGGAACTTCCCGTCGCTATTATATTACAACGAGTGCTTCGGGTCCGAGATTTAATCTCGCCATCTTTCTAGCGAAATATTTACATAATGTCGGCAATCGACCGGTCGCAAGTTATAATTTGAGCAGTCGGCTCCTCTGGGAAATGGCCCGCGGTCATCTCGCGCCTAGACAAACGAAAGCGCCCATCGGTGGGCGAATATAATTACGACTGCTCTTTTCAGCAGAAAGAGAAGTATAGTTTCCAACGCAAAGTTTCGACTCGCTCTCGCTCGATCAATTTTGCCGACTCGGCAGAAGCGAGTTTCTATAATCGCGATATATTTTTTTCACAATTTTTAATTTCGATCCGCCACGCATCTCCCCGGTCAGTCTCGATCACCTGCCGCGTTATTTCGAATATATAAGAAAAGAGCACGGTTGAAAGATGGCGAGATAAAGCAACGGAGAGTCAAAGAGGAAGTGCGGCGTCCGAGTCGAGTCGCAATTTATGACGAGCGCGGTCATTAAAAATAATTGAAAGGCATAAGTCGCCTAGTGTCGGGACATCTTCTTCTTCTTCTTCCTTCTCGTCCGAAATTCCTCGCTTCTTGCATCACGCAGCGCGCAAACACAATGCTCGCGATTATCGAAACGTCGGGCAGGGCCCGCGCGAGTGAAGAGAGAAAGAAAAAGAGGAAGCGCACTCTGGGTCGAATACGCGTATTCGTTGCGGCGAGAATGCTTTACTGTCCGCCAGGAATTCTCGGCGCGACTACACGTGACTCGTTGCAAAAGCGAGTCGGCCTCGCGGAAGCGCGCGCGAGACCCGATGACCCTGAGACTCGATCGATCCCACCCCCTCAACCGCTTTATCGCGTGCGTATAAAGTCGATAATTCGTAGGACGTTGCGCGCGTTAAAACGCCGATATAAGATAACCGTGGAATTTCATTGAGCGGACGCGAGTCTCGCCGCAGACTTTAGCATCCGGCTAAACGAACGTATCTCTCCGAGACTCTTTTATTTCGATAGCGAGCTAAAAAAAAAGCGAAGACGTAAACTAAATTATCGCGGCATAATCAGATAACCCAACCCATCCCCGATAGATGAGACGAGCGAATACCTAGACAAGATACGGGTAGACTAACAGGATCGATGAATCTGCGCGCTCGCCAAGGTTTGCGGTTTACGGCTTCTCGCTAACCCGTACCAGGTACCCGGCCCTTTTGTATGCAGAACCAGTCAAAGCACGCACAATTATTATGCCGAGATTTTCGAGTCGGTTCAACCGTCGTTCAACCACATTGGACACGAGCGCAATTCCACCGGTCGTGATTCACATACCTCGAGTGACCACCTGGTTACCTTTCGCAAAATTGAAAAAAAAAAAAAAAAAAAAAAAAAAAAAAAATGTAATTCGACTCTTTAAAAATCTAGTACATCTAGCGAAAAGAAAAATTTCTCGATCCATATTCGCAATAGTATAAATTGTGCTTTATCGGCAAAGTTAAATATTCACGCACGAAAAAATTTCACATCGCGACAAGCCTTTTACTATTACTTTTACTCGCAGCTGCAACTTTATTACGCAAGAATATTAATTCGACGTGTTGTAGAAATCATGACAAACGTACAACTGCAAAGGTGAAGGCTGGCGAAAGAAAAATGCTTAAAAAAGGGAAAAGACTGGCAATGAAAGGTTAGTGACTCCTGAGGTTGAGTCATAAGGTGCGCGGTTTAAACACGGAGCGTGCACCAACCGTCGTTCGCTCGCTACGCATCGTGCGTGCAGGTTGTGCTCCGGGGGCTCGTGAACGATGCGTATCTACGTGCGTGAGTCACGTGGGAAGCATGCGTGAAACTATTCGTCGGCAGGTTCGGCGGTTACCGTCCCGACCCTCCTCCTCCTTCTTTCTTTCTTTCTTCTCGCCAACATGCCGAGTCCGTATTTGCACAAAGTTGCGATAACGCTCGATTTGGTAGAATATTGACTTTGCTCACCGAGTATGCGATAAAGTAAAAAAAAGGGGAATTGCGTTTAAAAAGAAATTAATATAATGTTGTCTCGGAAAAGAGAGAAACGTCATTTTTCCGTACTTAAAAATCAACTTGTCTCTGGAATGATACATCATGTCGCGATGCAAAAAAAACCAAGAGGGGATAATCCTACCGTCTCGAAAGATTTCCGACCGTTAATCTCGCGCGAGGTACTTTGTAAGCATGGCTGGTCGGCGGGACACGAACCGTGAGTTTAACTTGGACATTCTTGCCCTCTGCAAATAAAGGAAACTGTGAATAGAGCGAGCGCGCACAAGACATTTTCCTCGAAATACTTTGTATAACGCGCCTTCTCAACATGGACCGAGCGACATTGCGGTCATCGTCGACGGTTGAATATTTTAACACGGCTATTCATCGATCTCGGAGTACAATGGACTCGGAATCGGAGTGCGTCGCGCATTCGAAAATTTTATACGACTCGTCGCGTGGCGCTCGAAATGTTCAAATGAAAACAATTACAAGAGGACAATCGTCTAAACGCGCCAGGTAACGGAACCGACGTTCAAACGAGTATCCCCTCGAGTTTGCGACGTTACGTGGAATGTTACCTCGGTACGCTAACGAGCGTTAACGTCGAGCAAGTGCAATAGCCCCGTTGGGTATTTCGAGTGAAAATCTACAAGAGCAAGCCGAGTCTATATCAACTTGCTCCTGATTTGATCAATTATAAATTACAAGGAGAGAGCGCGTATCGTATC
Organism: Camponotus floridanus; assembly: GCF_003227725.1. Classification (NCBI taxonomy): domain Eukaryota; kingdom Metazoa; phylum Arthropoda; class Insecta; order Hymenoptera; family Formicidae; genus Camponotus; species Camponotus floridanus. The sequence goes on from NW_020229346.1 coordinate 173,004, forward strand.
TATATGTAACGCGAATGCAATTTAAAAAAACGTCTCAAAACATGAACGTCACACGTTTAACGGTGTACCTCTATACGAGTACACACTTGCAAAGTGTCAAGATCCATAATTGAACCTTTGGCGTAACTTTCCAGATGAAAGCGAGCACCTCGATGCACCGGTCTGTGTAAGAAACACTGTAATTGCGATGCCGCTTCATTTTCTTGTCGGGTCGGAGCTTACTGTCTTGAAGGATCCGTCCACATTCGGGAGCAGTTTCTCCTCTCGCATCGATCCTGGCGCAATACGTCCGAGAGAAAGGAATGACACACCACGAGGAGGTGTGTGCGAATTTAAAAGAAAACCACAATAACTGCTTTTTTTCGCTAAAAAGAATTTTTCAAGCGAAATAATGCTTTCGCAAGATCTGCATCTCGGTATCATGATAAAAAGTGAAAACCGCTTTGAAAGCTTCTTTATCTTTATTTTTTGGATAAAGAGCAAATAAAAGGAAGAAAGTAAAAGACAGAATATGAGAAAAAACAACAAGATAATATAGCATAAAAAATTAATTGTCGGATATTAGTTGGACAAAACCATCTATATATTTTTGATTTTAACGCATGTAATAAATTTCGGCAAGGTTTCATAATTTATCGTGACAATACTCATAGTTGTATATAAAAAATAGGTTTCTTTAGAGAGAGTCTGTCTTTTCACGAGAGAATTTCGAGAGAATCCTTTTACTGTACTCGTCAAAAGCTTATTCCCTTTCGTTTCGCCCCCTCGTTCCTGAATTTACTAGCAGACAAATGCAGTAGCAAAGAACACATGCTGTTTCTTTTTGTAAACTCGTTTTCCTAAAAGCAAATTCATTTCTGAGAAATCGGCGTGTATGAAAAGAAGTAACAATCATTTTCTCAAAGTTTAAACGTGAATGTTGTAATACGATTTGAACGTGAAAACTTTGCGCAACGAATAGCTTGCGAAAAAATAAAAAAAATTGCACCGCGTCCATGTCTCACAATGTTCCAAGCTCAATTTGCATAACAAATTATCGTGCATTCGTAATTGCAGTAATTTAGCTCGTTTAATAGATGTAGCTCGATACATCGAGGAAGCGGTTTTACTTCCGATTTGCCGCATCAACCTTCGCGGTCGTTATTTCGAGTCGTGACTTAATCAAGAGATATTCAATGAAGCAACGGAACGCGCGCGCAATTCAGTTATTTGTCCATCCTTAATCAGTCACGTAGCACACGTAATACCCCGAAGCGGTTTTAAAGGAAGACACGTGACGTCATTCGCCCCGAGATACACATGAATCACACACGAGGCGCGATCATTATCGACTCGTTCGTATTACGTGCTCGTCATTGCGAGCCGTCCCAATTATTAGAGACTTTATTAGCGCTTTTCCTTTAATATTATCGACTCGCTTGTCCCGACATTAACATCTTAACAATCGTGACGAGCATTCGGTTCGTCGAGTCGAGATGTAAAAAAAGAAAAAAAGAGATGTAAAAAATATTGAGAGAAAAGTGTATACCTCATCTACGACACTGAGTAAAAATTCTCATCAATTGATGAGAGACAATCTATAATCGGGAATAAATACGTACAAGTATCGATAATTGACAATCTTTTATCGCCGATAATTTGTAAACAATTGTATTTTTTCGGAAAAATGTTTCGAGGTATAAATTTCTCTCGATCGATTCAAAGGAGCGAGAGCCTGTCGCGCAGGTGTTTCCCATCCGGTTCTGTCGTCGGACGGCGATCTTTGACGACGGAGAGGTGCACCGGGTTACACGCGGGATAAACGCGGCTAACCTTCATCCACGGACCGTTACTCTGCCCCGTCGGGCCCCCCGGCTACGGGCTATTCAGGTCTCTGGGTCCCCCATCGTCGCAGCCACGACGAGAGGCGAGGACGCGGCGTCGTCTCACGCGAGGAGCCGCAGCATCGCCTCCTACTTCCTTCGCCCTCGTCTTTGTGCGACTTTGCGGTCCTCAAGACCGGTAGCCGTCGCCGGCGGAGAAGGCCCGAGTTAGTTTTATCTTTCGTTACGGCTGCTTTAAACAATCGTTCCACTCATGCGGGGGGTCTCGACAAATTATTCTCTCTTTCAAAATCTCTCGACTCGAGAGATTTACTTTACAATCAATCGGACAATTGTTTCAACGAATTTACAATTTATTAGATTAAAAAGCTCGTGCCCTTTCAAAGAAAACTTTACAATACGATATCGCGCGAATAAGAGCTCTCAATTTGGACGGATGCAAGTATAGAGAAGGATTTAATTAATCGACACGTTCAAAGGGAACGAGCGATACGACGGCGTATTATATATATATATATATATATATTTGTTTTATCGTCCGCGTATCGCCGAGTAAATTTCAGTCTCGTCATTTGTCTGGACGTACGCACCATCACGATCCTCGGGTCGTATCATCTTCTCGACTTGAAAAGCACCGACATGATACCGAGTCGGCGGAGGTGAAGCTACGCCCTCGAGTCCTACCCTTTGATCCCATTAGCGAACCCACGAGTCCGCCGCACGAGAAAGAAACGTTTTCGTTTTTTTCTCTTCTTTTTTTTTTAGAATCGCCGACGAGAAGGAAAAGGAGGAGGATCGAGGATGCTTCCCGAGCGGCGAGACGCCGCTCTTCGTTCGACGACGAGCAAACTCACCGCCCGCTTACGAGGAGGCCTACTTTGCGCGTGGCCTACTTGCGGAAGACCGACGGTCACACGCGAGAGAAGCCACCGAAAGCCGCGCCGAGAGACGTGACGCGTGTCTCTCTCGTAAAAGAGCCGGAAAGAAGGCAGGCGAGAGAGTCTCGGGCCGAGCTGAATTCCTGCGCGACAGGGGTCAGGCTACTCGCCAGGCACGTCTGTATTTTTATGTAAGCCTGTAATACGTCTGTTATAAAATCGCCCGCGCGAGGAGAGTCGGCGAATTATCCAGCAATCACCGTGTAAGCGCATTCTTACGATCATTATTATTTTTTTTTTAATTTACATATCTCGTTTTCACACGCAAACGTTGCGTTTACTATTAAAAATGTATAATTTTGTTTTAAAGAAGAAAGACGTTTCACAAAGAGACATGCATATATATATATGTACCTATCATATCGTATATTATTATATCTTATCCTATAAATGTATACGTTTAAGAAAGCGACGTCAACGTTTCCGCTTCCGATTACACGTCATCATAACGGTCAAATTCCTCGTTTTCCAATAAAGACCGTGGCTTTGCGGAGAAATTTTCAAATGAGGAAACGAGCGCGAGATTTCCGCTTTACTGTGCGCGAAACGATCGCGCGATTACGAGCGTTCCGACTACTCACAATCAGAATCGGGGCGCGTTCCCGCTGCTCCCTTCGTCATGAGAGTATGTTTAATTAATTCGCATCGCATCTATTCGGTTACGATAATACGCGAGCAACGAGGTCACGACACGAGTACGACGAGCACGAAGAAAAAGCATCGGTTGCCGTCAGTTGGCGGGCCCCGAGAGCGCACGGCCCAACGGTATTCGACGAGCATCTGCGTCCGCATAATACTCGAGAAAACGAGAACACTGGCGGAACCCTTGAGGGACCGTTTGTCGCGAGACACTTTCTTTCGACCCTTTGCGAAACTCGGTCGTTGCTCTAAATATCGCGCACGCGAGACGCGAAAAAAAAAGTATTTAAAAAAATGTACTTTTTACTTAAAAGTGTCTCGAGGGTGTCTACAAAAAAAAAGCTATATAGAAATAAATTTCTTCACTTTTAACCATTCGGGATTCGCGATATCGAAAGAACCGAGAAATCTCCTCGCAGCACTCGCAATCGCGCTCATTTCAATTCCACGTCGCGATACTCGGCCGATCGTGATCGCGAGTACGGATCGCACCTCTGACCGCGGGGAGGGATCGATCAAATGCCAACTCTCGATCGCGCGCCTGTTATGACGAAGCGGGACGGCGAAAAAAAAAAAAAGCGTCGTGTCACGGAAAAGGGTGTCGCAATCGCATAAGGTCGATCGCGTAGAGCGTAACGAGCGCATAGATTGGTAGATGCAACGCGCGGCAGTCGCAGTCGCTCGTATAGAACATAACAGATAAAAGGAAAGGGAGGGGGAGAGAGAGAGAGGCGGCCCTGTCATTTCCCTGTCGGTGCGCCTAATCGCGCGGCATGTCGGAGGAAACCGTGCCCGTAAATCATGCCGCTTTCAAAACTGGTTGCAGACGACGTGGACACGCTCTCATTAATGCCGCACGCACGCTTCGGCTTTGGCTTCGGACGCGGACGCGGACGCGGACGCGGACGCGGACGGGGAAGGACGACATTTCGGGCCGCGGATCCTCGCGATTATTCGCCGACATCTCGAAATGCGACACGCGTGGGTCGCGGGAATCGCGGCGTCAAGCGACTGTGGATAAATGATTCTTTTCGCTTTGATCGTTACGCGCGATAACAAGGAGATTGACGCGCCTTCGATGATCCAAATCGATAAACGATTAGATAGGGAGCGCGCTCGCGCGGCACATTCCGAGGCCTGGGAGGCTCTCGGAGTTTATTCGGAGCTTATTTTGTACCTCGGTGCTCTTCATACCGAAGCGATGAGACGGAGACTATTGTAATCGCCGCTACCCAAGTTCCTAGCTCTCTTTAGGCTAGGCTTGGCTACGGTCGCGTTGAGGTGGACGACTAAATTTGAAGCGGCGCAAAAGTATCCGCATATTAATATCCCCGAGCGACGTGGGATGACGCGAGAGCTACATTCACTTGCAAAAATGCACGTTTAAATCGTCCGAATATCACCTTTCCCCCAGGCATTCCCCGAGGCGTAAACCATTTTAATTCGAAGAAAAGGCGCGCGCTGCAATCGGCCGCCGATCCAATTTAACACGCTCGTGGCGAAACAATGAAAGGCGATTATCATTTCGCCGGCGTAACGATCGATAACGTGGCATTGATTCGCGCAAGCATTTTTCCACGAGATTACGCCAAAGTCGCCCCGCGACGATCTCTCTCCCAATAACGCGTGTGCGCCGCGCGTCTAACGCATAGCAATTTCGCGCGATAAACGCTGCACTCGCGTCGAGCGATCTCTGTAATTCCGACCTGTGTCGTTGAAACGCATTCACTGCGGAACCTATGCACGCGTTCCCGACGACAGCTGTGCGCGAATTTCTAGCACGCGTCATCCTCGTTATAGCGAGATTATAAACGACGGACATACATTTACATAAACGTATTCGACATTCCGCGATAATTTGGCGCGAATAGAAATCGCTCAACGTTCGTGGCCATTACGCAATTGGTCGCGTTATCTGGATCCGAGCGACGTCGCGCTTCCGACAGATCAACGTGCCTATTTTGTAGCCCATAATCGAACGTCGATATTAGCCGGACTATTAAATTATCGGAGAAAGATGTTTCCGCGATCGAGATAAAAAGCTTGTACGTATATCTGCGGTATATTACATATGCCGAGAGAGAGAGAGAGAGAGAGAGAGAGAGAGAGAGAGATTTCTAACGGCTGGTACTCGCGCGTCAACGGATAATCGCCGGGTCCGCTACGTTGTAAACCGTTTCGCGATTTATCACCGGATTCTATGGGAATGCTCGTTATTACACGCGTGCGCGCACATGGGGATACGGTGTCGACAGATGTCGACATACTTGCCAGTCGAACATGTCCGATATCGCGCGTGCTGCATCTTTCCAATTATTCTCCTCGCGAATTACTCGCCATAAAATCCGTCTTCCGACATTCGTGGCAGAGATTGAACGCGAGTATTCATTCGTCATCAAATTTTTTTAACCGCGTCAGGCCGCGCTTTTCAATTCCTCGATACAATTGGCAAATGGCACAATTGCATTACGCAATCCAATTTCTTCCCATGTCGCGCGCGATCGAAAGAAATGCAGCACTTGGGATCAATGTGTCACGGGGTATCGCGAGGAGTAGTAAAATACAATTACGCAACGCAATTAACGGCGAGGATATAAATCCAAGATCATTACGCAACCGTGTGTTCCATGTAATGATCTTGTATATAATCGTCGATTGAATAAAATGCCGCGAGACGCGCGCGTGTACAGTTACTTCGGTTTGCGTAAAAATGAGAATTTAATGGAATCACGCCGGTGCAACGAATATCCCTCATCCGGTATTTTAAGAAGGCTGTACACACAAGTGGGGATCCACATAACGGTGGAAATTTGTATGGACGAGTCGAGAGAGCGGGATTTTCCGGTGAGAACATCGTTAAGCACTCTCGAGTGCCGTCTGCCGACATAGAAAAGCAATGTTTGCGGAGCCTGGAGAATTGTGGGCCGACCCTCGTGCACCCGCGCGCGTGTTACACATACCCAGATACGCGGAGTCGCGTCTGTGAAATGACGTCCGTGTGATTTCCACGAGTGTTGTTTCCACGTGACGTTTGCGTGAATCATGAATTTTTTCTCATGCAGATTACATAGACTACCGCTATAAAAACGACGTTAGAAATAAAGTTGCTCGTCGCTTTCATCAATGCCGTCTTGTTTCGATAAAAAGAATCTTGAAATTGCAAAGTTGAAGTGAACGATCGTCATCAACCTTGTACGTTACAATCAAGGACTTGATAATGCTACTCGATCGGGAGATAACGAATGACGTTGTTTTCAAGAAGAGCGTAACGATGATGGATGGACCGAAAGCTAGCGATTAACGATAGTTGCGTACAACAATAATATTGTACGTCGTATAAAAACAAGACGCGATCGATTAAGAATAAAATAAGGTGTATATCGCGCGCGGCAAATGTTGAAAAGAAAATTCTACATTTTGATGATTATCAAGATTATCTTTTATGAATTTGTCAACGGAAAATTGAAAATGATTCTCTGAAAACACGATAGAATATTAACTCGAAATTGCTGCGCGCTATAATAACCGAATGTCAAATTGCATCGGCGGTTTGGAATGTGAATGCGTCGCTCGCAAGATTCCTTTCACCGATCGCTATGTTAATTTTTCGCGATATTTAAATAACGCGCTCTCGGAACGGAACGGAACAGAGGAGAAACCGGTACTGTTCGCGGCGTAAGAGCGAGCAAGAGAATCGTGTCAAGGCACGAATGCAAATTTCGCGACAGCCGGAACGATCGAGTATCGATCGCGGGCAATTGTGCCACGGGAATATATTTCTCTCGCCTAATGCCTTTACCATTACTCGAGAACGTCCTTGCCGCTATCTTTGGCTTCGAGTCGAAACGAGATACGCGAGTCGCGATTTCAAACGAAAAGAATCACGATAAACCACTCGAAATAAACTTTCCTGACGGAAGATATTATTTCCGATGATTGTGCAAATGGACAGATTATGTCAACCGGCCGGTTTGAAAACATGTAAACTCGGTATATATACTCTGTCGAATACATTAACATATAGACAAACAGATTTATAAATCTTCTCCAACAATTATTTATGATGCATTTGTATGTTAATGTAAGGTGAATAATATCCAATGGATAATCACGTTAATTTACAAGGAAAACTGCATAAATTTAGCAATCGTATAGGCTTGAAAAATTTACTAGAAATGAAAAAGCAAATATTAATAAGAATAAACGCCGTATCCGTGTGTAAATAAAATTTTCAACACGCGACATTGTCGCTCGATATCTAGTACCATCGTACCGGAATGACGTCCGAAGTCTCGTGCCGGGGCTTGGTCGCGTTATCGCGTCCGGCAGCTGTCGAACTCGTGAAAGAATCGTATTTTCGTCGTTCGAGACGAAACCTTGAACCGCAAACCCTCGAGTTATCGAGTTGACAGTGGGCAAGATATCCGGATAAACGCGCGTTTTAACGATAACGTCAAAGTTCACCAAGAACGTCCGACGAAAATTCCTAAACGTTAATCACGGGAGAGTATAAAAACGCGTCGACACTTGCTAAATCTGTGACTCGATTGTATAGGTCACCAGAACCTGCTTATTTAATTCCGAGGGGATAACGTGATTTCTTTGGACCGCGAAAAAATAAAATTTTGCAAAAAGAGAAAAAGGTGGAAAAGTCTCTTTCAAGAATATTTCTCACTTTCTAGATTTGTGCAACTCGCAAAATTAAACTCGCAGATTCTAGTTGCGGGTCTCGGTCCCGTGAGTTAAGAAGGTCATCCTAAAGAATCGATGTATAAAACGCCACGCACTCGGAGTGCGTCTGCGGCGCAACGCGTGGGTGAAAAAACATGCATTTTCTCCTCCGATATAAAGTCGCATCTGCGCGCGCCACACAATTCTCATTTGTTGAAGTAGCGGCACTCGTGTGTACATACAACTCACCCTTCCCGCTCGGTCGGTCGGCGATATATCACGCGTCGTTTATAACGCATGCACGCACGTGTGCACGCACTTGAGCTCGGTGATCCAGTTTCGCGAGGGGATGCAACGCACTCGAGACGGACGGGAGAAACGAGGAGAGTCGATATACCTTATTTTCAAAGCGACAGCCACGCACACGCATACGCACGTGCGTCGCGATAAAACCGCAAAAACTGTTTTTCCTCAGCGGCGTCCTACCCCTCTTGCCGCCTTCTTTCCAGCGAGGGAGAGCCGCTGGCGCCAGCGCTAATGCGGTGATCACTCCTCTGGAATGCACGCGCGTTTATACGCATCGCCCGCGCCGGTCGATGACGAATCTGGAAGCAGGCGGACCGGCGGCAGAACCGTTCGCCTTCTCGACTTTGAAAATTTCAATATTATTCCTCCGAGAGGTCGCATCTAAATTATCCAGCTACAAAGCTTTTCTCAAAGTTGTCTCTCGCGTACCTTCAACAACGTACATTTCTCCTCGACGAACGTTTTATTGAAGAAAAAAAAGAAGAGATAATTTAACATGCAACTTGAGAAATATCGGTAGACATTTATTTCTGTGGAGAGAAGGAGAGAGTTTACGACGTTTCATGCGGTCCGAAGAAATTCAAGGTCGATAACGAACGGGTCAATTCGCTCCGCGACGGAAGAAACGCGGCGCGTCCTCGCGAAACGGAGCTGCCGTAAAATGCTTTCTTGTACGCGTGGAAAAAGAACGAGCCGGCCAAACGAAAAGGAACAAGAGCGATGCGGCGATGCGGCGATGCAACCGGCGCGATGCGATGTTTAGTCACCAAACAGAGCATCCGATTAAAATACCAAACGACGAGAATAAACCGACTCTTCTAAAAATAGCGGGCCCACCGCACGGTTCGTTCCCCGTTAGGCCGTTCCCCGCACGCGCAGCATGACGCACTCGACGCATGCATCCGGGGACTTTTTGTCAACGTGACGTTATAACGCGTGCCAGCTCCTCCGTGTATCTTTGTCCGTTATGCAGCGAGAGCTATTTATTCCCGCGCTCCTAATAACGATAACAATAATAATCATGATAATAATAACAATTTTACGTCCACGCACATCATAGCTCAAACACGCTCGACTACATACACGCGCTCTCGCCTTTTAAAATAGATTTCTCAATTGACATTAGCCCAATGTACATCTATGAAACTTTATCCGAGTGCCATGTCGGGATACGCGATCCCCCTTTCGAATGCAATCAAATACAATTACTAAATTTACCGTAGCAGATGTGTGCGACTGTTAACCGAGTTACGCATGTTTCTTTACGTTTCGCCGAGAGCGGGTTATAACGAGGATTAATTTTTCGTCGCGATGCGTGTGCCAAACGAGTCGCTTTAAACCATCAATTTAGCAGACGCCTCGCAATTTCTTTCTCCAGCGTTTCGTTACGAATAAACAATAGACTGTTTCCGTGATCTCTATCGAGCGCGCGATTGGCAATATTCCCATTGTGCGAAAGAAATGGGAGAGAGAGGCGCGGGAAGAAACCGAAACTGGTTCGATCGAAAAGGCATGCGATTGGTGAAAGGCGGTAAAATTTCACTGCCCGCTTCGTTTGAAATTCCCTCTCCCTCTTCAACGACGTCTTTTACGCCGATTCCGCGACGTTCGGATCGATCGGCAAAGTTTCTCGAGACAACAACATTGACTCGCTTTTTAATCCACTGACGCGGAAATCTAGGTTTCTGGATCCGCGATGTAAAAAGGAATCGTGTTTGCGCGGCTGCCTTTCCAATTTTAATCGACTATTATTTTATATTCTCCGTTAATATCCGGATTATATAGAAATTTCTTTGAAGAAGACGAGAGGCCGCGGCGAAAAATATCAATCATCGCTATAGCTTTCAAACTGCGCGTTTTTCAAGCGGAAAAAAAATAATCATTCCTTGCCCGGACAGGAATAAAAAATCTTGGGTCGTTTTTGTTAAAAATTCAAGTCCAGGCAGCCGCGGCAGCCTCGCGTCACCCACGTGACACGCGCTGATCCATGCACGCAGCCCAATTAAGAGCCACGCGTGCGATTAGCAACGTCCGCCGTTGTCGGATGATGCTGGTACACGTCGTGGGAAAAGTTTCTCGCGACGCGACAATATAAGCACGCGAGGTAAACATCGCTCTCTCTCTTTGCGCTTCGGGAATGAAATTCCCTTTGTATTTTTCATTACGACAAATAATATAGAGAGAGATAAGGCGGTTTTATAAATGTGCATTTTCGAGATAATCTCGACGTCCCGACGAGCGATATGACCCAACGACCACGGCATTTCGATCGAAGGCCTCGAGAGCTCGAGCGCCCACGTAGCGGCGCTTTCGAGGCTGCCTTTTAACGTCGCGCTTCCAACGGGGGCGACGGGGCCGCCTCCTCGCCGCTCGACGCCACTCGACGCCGCGCTTCGAGAGAAGCGGCCCATTACCCGCGATGACACAATAACAACAACGACAAAGGCCGGAGCGCGGCTTACGCAAGGACGCGTGGAAAGTAAGAGGCGCTTCGCGAATCGATTATAAGGGCACGTCGCTCCTCTCGTCCCGAGACAGAGTCGACCGGATAATCTTCCGGTGCCGGCGAGCGGCTCGCTTTCAAGCCTGCGCTCGAGTAGCGATTGATGGAGACGAGGGAGAGACGGATTTAACGCAACGGATTTATTATTTAATCGTCGACGACGGTACTAATTTCCGACTCTTTTTCCATCATTTTTCCCAATCAACGATATGCAACGGTATGCGATCGATGGAGCAACGTTTGTCCGTGGCGAATAAAGAGGCGTTGGTTGCGAATCTTATCGCCTCGACAATCATGCGTCGGATAAGATACAAAAAGACGCGCGCTATTCCCCGTGGCAAAATCATTCGTTTTTACTCGAGCGGCACTCGCGGCTCGTTAAAGGGGTTAAATATTCAAGTATCCAATGTTGCACGAGCGGCGCGGGGCCCGACACGCGTATGCATCGAGTAATATATTTCCAAGACAACATCGCACGCGAGGCGTAACTATCGACCGACTAGATAAGAGAAGCCCGTACGTCTCTTTGCTCGGTTATTACGTGATTAGATCGTACGCATCTGAGCAGCGGCATCTCGCTCGCCAAACCGGCTCGAGACTAATGTTTCTTTGTACGCGTTTCGATACGGCACTGCACCACGTATCGCAACGCCACGCGTTAATATATACGCCGTGCTACATAAATTGCTCGATACGCGACACAGTCGCGATTGATTCGCAACAAAATGTACGAGAGCCTCCGATTGGACGCAAATATAATGGGTATATACTCGTCGAGAGAAAAGTTATATATTCCAAATGAAAAGTTGTATATAAATATACTCGAACCTCGCGTCCGCCAGTCGCGGTTCTGCACACGATACACGTAATGAAACGCGTATATGCAACGCACGCGCATATATGCAACGCACTCCCGGGCACGCTCGGCGAAACGGAACGCGAACGCGGAAAACGCGGCGCTCCCGCGAGGCGAGAGTCGATGATAATCGACGCTTACCGTCGCGTATTACATTGCGTTAACACAGTTTTCTCCCGGCGCGTCGGCGCGTCAGCGCGGTGAACGCCGTCGCCGTCGCCGTCGCCGTCGCCGTCGCCGTCGCCGTCGAGGCTGCAGACGTGGCGCCGATCTAACCACTCTGGCCGGTGCAACGCGGCGCGTTCCTTTCGTACCTCTCGCCTCGTCCACTCGTTCGCGCGAGCAAACGAGCCTCGTGGTGGCTAATCGTAATCGATTCGACCGCGTTTTCGATTACGCGAGTCCGATTCCTGACTCCGGCTCTGTCGCCGAACGAGAAGAGAAACGCGAATAAAAGGCGGGTTTCGGAGAAGACGAGAGAGAAATGGAGAGCATTGCCTCTCCCCGTTGGCGCGATGATAATAAATTACACGAGGCTGCGATATATATGTAATTTCGTGCGAAATTATTACGGTCAAATCGTAATAATAATTACCACGTGTACGAGAAACGACCATTCGGAATGAACAAGTTGCACTTGAAAAATTGTCGCAATATTTTATTTTATTTTATCGCGAAAGAAACGAGTCAATTTTCTACAACCCAAGTTTTCTAGAAAAAATGGCAAATTAATACAAATTCATTTTCGCCATAAAAAGTGTTTACGCGTGAAAACTCATGAATGATTAAATAGCACGCGGAACAACGGATGACCATGACGATGGTACCATTTCCTTCCTTGATGCTACGTAAGATATACTCTTAATAAATGAAACCAATGTCGTAACGCATTATTATCGGCGAACCTTCCTGTTTTGGTTTCACTTTCGCGACAAGAATTCAGTACAATTACACATTGCTCGGCGCGCGCGAATCGATTATTTCTTCGATGCACAAATGCACTCTAATAAACATTTTCTTTTGTTATTCAATTACGTGCACTGAAACGCGGCTTGTCATAATATTTCATGCAATCTCATAATTGTACATTTCTTATTCTCTCCCCTCTCTCTCTCATTGTTGCGCTAATATAGAAATTTATTAAATCGCACAAAACTGAGGACGTTACCGTATTTATCGCGTCGCGAGCAACAAGTCGAGAGAGTTTCTCTCGTCGAAAAATACAGCGATCCGTCGCGGGACAATCAGATTCCTACGATAATTACATCATTCTTGGACTGCCCAACAATATCGATATGCAATCGCGAGAGGATCGATGAGGGGAAACGCGTACGACTCTGCGGGAGGGCGAGCGAGCCATCGCTGCCGCTGCCGCTGCCGCTGCCGCAGCTTCTCTATCCCGATAATCGCCATCTATTTATCCATACGGTGGCTACTTTAACGCTACACGTATATTATGTTAACAGAATTTTCTTCTCGACGCGCAAACGACCGCGGACGCCCAGTGCCTATTTAACGGTTGGCCGCGCAAACTAAGCGCCGGGCTCTTTTTACTCTCGCGCGATCGGGCGAACGCGAATCAGCCGCTAGATCGTGGGAAGATGCCGCGTAGTTGTAATTAGCAGCGCAGTCTGCCTCTCTCAAAGAGATGCCCCGACGATAATCCAAAAATAAATTACTCCGCGTCACGTGCGATCGATCAATCTCGTTTTATATCGCGAGATAAAGAATTAATAGCATGTTTTCTCGACTCACCTTCGCTCGCTCGCAGTCGGAATAAACGCTAAAGCTTCATCTAGATGGACTCACCTGTAACAAAAAGGAAAAAGTTGTCGTTAGTTTGATGCATCGGCGAGCGTTTCGCGCGAGGGCGAGGACGAAAGTGAGACGGATAATGTTGCGTTAGATGCGCGCCGCGTGCGAGGCTCTCGCTGAAAAATGGCGGAAAGCGCCGGCCAACGATGAAACGCCGAGCGGCGGTTTAATAATTAGGCACTCTTGCAATTATCCGAGTGCGAATCGCGGATGGGAGAGCGACGAGCGTCCCACGCGACTCGCAGTTTCACCGCATTCGGGTCATCGTCGCGGCTTGACCGTCCCACGTGAAAATATTCCGCGCGAGCGAGCGTATCGAGCGTACCGAGTGCGCGCCTACGATGTCAGGGAAACCGGTGTAAAGTGTCGACTGGACGTTTAACGAGACGTCCCACGGTGGCTCGAAATGTGTATATTTAACTCGCGTTTTTACAGTCACCCTCTAATCGCGCCTGCCAGCGCGATGCTTCCCCATTTATTCGATTAATTATTATAATTAAAACGAACGAGAAAACGAATCACGGGATATGAAATTAGGCTCCTCGACATTTTTTGCCTTCTACTACGACTATATCGCAAAGGATATTTTTATACTCGCATTAGCCGATTATACCGTAATAATAACGAGTAATAAAGTATAATCGAGGAAACGAGATTAGGCGAAGCATGAGAAACGGCAAATGCCGTTATTTAAGCACAATCGTTTTATCTTTGTAATTAATATTAAATTTTCCAACGCGGGCACAAATTCTTGATGACTCGATATCGGAACGGGACAGAAAGCTATTCGATTTGCGCGAGAGCACGATGCAATTTTTCTCTCGTCTTTTATCAATGAACCAAGTTTGCGGGATGGAGGTCGGATGTCGCGCGATAAAGGTTACCAGTTTCAGCCGATTGATTTAGAAATCGCCGCATTATCCCAAGCGCGACAAGCCGCAGCTGCGAGTCGTAGCGTCTTCCCTTTATAGGAAGAGACGTCTCCATCTTCTAAAACCGCACAAAGCGATCGCGACGGGTTTTGCTCGCTCGCCGCAAGTCGGTAAAATTGATTTCGAAATCGACCACGACGGCGGACACGACCGCAGAAATTTGTTGCAATCGATTCGCTGTCGTTGCGCGCGTTTAAACCCCCGCAATACAGGGCGATTAAAGTAAACGCCACTTAACGGCCGAGTCCTCGCGAAATCTTCCTTGCGCCAATGCGGAGAGTCGGTCTAAATGCGGCAAATTTAACGGCATTACCCCGTTGTTGCGAGACGGAATAATCGATGGAAACGACGGGGAGGTGAATGCAACCGAACCGACGCAAGAATCTCTCTCTCTCACGGCGGCATTAAATAAAGTGCACGCTCGCTTAAATCGAATCGGTGAAAATGTCAAAATCAGCGACGTGAGATTTTACCAACTTTTTTCAATGAGAACAATCGCAAAGATGTATAGTTTATCGAAATCTTGGCTGTCGAACGTATGCCTGCCATGCTCGCTCCAAATGTCAACGGTACTCGACTTTGTCGCGCGACAAGACGACGGAATCGTGGTCACCTTGCGATATCCGTGCACGCGTGCATTCGAAACAGAGAGAGAGAGAGAGAGAGGAACGTAAAAGTATCCGGCACACAAGCCCACACCTGGCATTCCGCGACGATGGAATGTCGAACTTGGTGGAAATAAACGGTCGGACAAGTGGGCGGTAGTAGCGCAACAGCGGCGGGGCCGATTTCTCTTTCCCCTTCGTATTTTTCCCCGACGTTGACAACTTTTTCCGGCCGCAGTCGGGGCCAGCAGGGTCCCGCAAAGTATCGTTTTACAAAAGTGCCATACGAGCCGCGCCGACCAAGACGGAGGGCGAACGAACACGGCCCCCGAGACACTTTCGTGCCCACCGAGTATGCACAGGTGTGGCCGCCGCCGGTTTACACCGCTCGATTTATCGCCCTCTTGGTTTATCGCCGCGTACCGAGAGACATCGAGCGACGACGATGCGCTAATATATATTATTCCTCCTCGTTCGCAAATATTGTTGGCGGCCGTCAATTTCTTTGTCGAAACAAAATTTTGATAGCTTTGTAAATTCCAACTTTTCGCGGGCGCGCACATTAGCCGAGGAAAGCCCCAAATTTTCGCGATTTGGCCCGCTGTTTTATCATTCAAATGTAAAAAGAGCAGCGCGCATTCTCTTTGCGATTAGGATATGCGTGCCGACGCGATTGCGTGCGAGACGCGAATCGCACACTCGTCAGCTGTCTCGCGCGCGCGCTCGCTCATTCGTTGCGAGGAATGTGCGTGTCGGAAGGGAAGAAATTCTCAGATTTCAGCCGACGACGGCAGTCGGGCTATCCGTGGTGTTGTTGCCAAGCTCGACCGCGGAACGAATGAATCTCGTTTTGGAGAGCGTTGCGTTTCTCAAAAAGTCAAATGAAACGAGACCGAAAAGTGGTCGGATACACAAGTGGAATAAATAACCGGCCGTAAACGCGCCGCGATACAATACGCAACGCGCTCACTTATCCGTTAGTATTGCGTCAAACCGCGATCGAGAATGTCAATTTACTCGGCCTAATGTCTTTCCGTCGCGTCGATCGCAACGCGCGATTAGAAATTGCAAAATGCAAACGCTCGGGAGGGGTATTTGGCGATCGGAAAGTATAGAATATTGTATAATGCGCGCGAATATATAGCGTACAATGTACGCGTACAACGTGGCGCAACGTTTGCGACAAGTGTGCGCTGCGTAAGCGCGCGCGAAATCTTGGGCGAGGAGCGCGCGCGATTGCGAAAATGGTCGCAATGTCGGCCAAATATAGCCTCGCGTGCACTTTCCTTTCGTAGCGCGCGCGCGCGCGCGCGCGCGGGAACGAAACGCACCGCATTCGGCTCTGCGTAACAATGCAATCGGCACTAGAGTATGCAATTGCACGACCGATCGTTATCCTTCAATTGTAGAGTAATAATACTCCCGGAGGGATACGTAAATACGAAACGCGAGAGAAAGTTTCACGTACTTTTTGACACCATCGTGCAACTAAAATTGATTACGGGTCGCAAAAAAACTGTATCCAGATTGCGCTTTCGTAACAACTTCCGCGAGATTGCGATAAATTCGGTTGGTTCGCGTAACGCTCATCCGTTACTTTTACGTAATACAACGCCAACGATAACGGAGCGTAACAAAAGTAATAATAGAGGAGAAATGTGTCGCGCAATTTCAACATTTCCGACCGTCCCCGCGCCCAATGGAGGGATTTTAGCGACGCTCGATTTACCCCGAGTGAGAAATATTTTCACGCGGCGCGCGAGCGGAAAAAGGGATTGCGCGCACGTTTCGTTCAAAGAAATCGAGAGACTCTCGGCTCGCGAGAGGCGCGTTCTCGGTCGATTGACCCGCATTACGTCGTCGGGGCCCGCTGTTTACTACCGCGTCAGATCGAATCTGGGACGGAGAAAGAGAGAGGACGGCGAGATATCGGACGATACACATCGGTGAACCATATCGATCGTCGTCGTCGTCGTCGTCGCTCGGCAACTGCCTCGCGGGCTCGCAACATGGAGTCGCGGACACGCTCGCCCTTGGGATTCCTGAGAGGCGTGGGTGAGCGCGTTGGCCTTTTTATTTGCGGTACGGCGATCCGGAGAGGCGATCGCCGCGGTTTACCGGATCGTTCGGACCGGATCGCGGCGCGCGCTCGCCGGAGCGTAACCTCATTTTTGCCTCGCCGGCCGCGAGAGCAATTCGGATCTCTGTGCGGATAGGATATCTACTCGTCTCGTGTTATAAATCAAATTGGAGAAATATAAGCGAAAAGATTGAGATGCAAATATATAACGTCTCGTTAAGAGGACAAGATATCCGAGGCGTAATGAAAAAAAAACGGATACATTTATATCGCTACAGCGTGTAAACGGTCAGTTTGCGTCGGAAGCTGCGTGGATATAATCTCGGGAATCGATCCCGCAGCGTCTCGCAAATGCGAGAATAATAGGCTGCGAGGGGGAAGAGCAGCAGGTAGCGACAAATGTCTACCTACGGTGAACGGGTCGAACGACTCTCTCGAGAAACAATAACAGCTCGGCTAATACGTCGCTCTCTCGCGCAAGAGCCGACACCGCGCGACAGAATGAAAAAGGTTTAATGCGGCGAAAAGTTCCCGACGACGACGATGGTATGCGAGCCGGCGCAACTTGTCCCATTCTCGTCTCGCGCAATTCCTTCTTCCTTCGTGCGCGCAGAATGGAGTCGCCTCGCGAAACGCGTAGGCTGATTACGGGCTATAATCGCGCGCCATGTAATTGCGCCGGTATAATCGAGGGGACGCGCGCGGAATGAAAAATCCGCTCCATCTCGTCGTGCGGTGAATTTCGCGCTGCATTTTGCGCGGCTGATCGATTACTCGGAGCGATTCTCGACGACAAACGATGCACCCGCGGACGCGAGAATGACTTTTTCTTCCTAGTCGACGAGAGAGAGAGAGAGAAAGAGAGAGAGAGAGAGATGGTCGGTTTTAAATTTCTAGTCGATATCGAAATTATACAATGTTGCCTAAAGGAAGCGAATAAATGTTTCCGATTAAAATATACGTCAATTTATATACGAAAGAATCGAAGCGTGAAAAGAGTCGATGCGATCTTGCGGGGTATTTTGTTTAACGTTCCAAATGAAAAAAATACTTTAAACATCTCTCGCTGAAATGAGTTTCCTTTTGTACGTGTCGACAGGAACAAGATTATTCCCTTTCATTTACGTCACAAATTGCGGCGCGCGGCGACAAAGTGGGACGCGGCCAAACGAGCGCGCGACATCCAGACGTCGGGTTAACTACTTTCAAACGATTTCTGGATACGATCGGCTGATTGCGCGATACGCGATAATCGGCCGCATCTGCGAGAACCAGTCTGCGCGCAAAAAGACACCGTCCGTTATTCGCGAGAGAGAGAGAGAGACTTTCTACCCGTGCGACGACTCGAGTCGGCGATAATCGCCAACGGGGAAAAATAGATAAACGAGGAAAGACGATTTATCGATTCGCTCCGACTGCCGGTAGAATTTCCTCGCGAGAATCGAGAGATCGCCTTGTCGATTAAAAATGACAAGTACGACTATTCCGGGAAATTGAATCCGCGGCAAGCGTCGTAAACGCCGACGATAAACGCGCAACCAGAATCGGACGAAAGAGACGGTAGAGAAAAGGACGACTCGCAGCGGCGAGTTTCTTCGTTAAGAGACCCTATGCGCACCGACCTCGTTACAACGCGGTCGCTCCCCTTCGGTTTCCGTTCGGTTAACCGTAAATTACAACCGCGACTGGTGTGTAACGAGCATAATGGCGACGGTAGTCGGGTGAAGGTCGGCCAACTCGAGCGCGGGAAGCAAACGAGCGAGCGACAGCGAGCAAAGCGAGAAAGGAACGCTCCCTTTTTTCCGCCGGAAAAAATCAAAGGAAGAAAAAAATGTGTCGTCTAGCGTCGGAGGGAAACAAACGGAAACCGCCTTCTCGATGTCCCGCGCGTGTCGAAACAAACGTGTCGTCTCTCGAGTCCTTTGCAAATTATCGCGCGACAACTGTCGCACCCCTCGCGATTAACTTGCCTCCCCTGTTTTCGAGTCGTTTCCGTTGCGTTTGACGACGACGGTGACTTTAACGCTCGCATTGCGGACGAGGTTCATTGCAAATGCCATTAATACGGTAATGGAGTCTGTAGCGCGTTAATAATAAAATATCGCTCCCCTTGGGTTTTGTGACATTTTTTTTTACACATTTCCCCTCTAGTTTTCGGTACGTTAATTGAGACAAAATGCGCGTCGAGCGTCCAGTCGAGTCTCTCGAGGGAGCCTGTCGTTCTCATCGAGCGCTAAAGCGTGGGAGTGCAAAGAAACGTAAACATGTGAAAACATTCTCGTCTCCGAAATGCACTCGTGTATGTATGTCGAGAGCCGAGACGCATTTTTCACTCCGACCCGCTCGTGGATCACTCGGCGTCACCTCGCGAGGCGCGATTCGTATTCTCGAAAATCAGATTAAAAGTTTCGCGCCACCCACGCCTCTCTAACGCAAAGACTGGTTTTAAGGCACGCTTAACGCGCAAATATATAAATATATTCATTGACGCATTATTCGTAACCGCCATTCGCGGGCGCTCATTTATTTAAGGTTTTAAGGACGCGCTGCTCTTTTCAATAAATCTTTAACAAATATCCCAAAGTAACCTTCCGCTTTATGTATTCACGCCAACGCGCACAATACGTTTGATATTATCGGATCAAAGAAAAAAAGAAATCTCGCAATGTTTATCGCTTCTTCCCGAAATAGAAAGAGCGTAAAAGAGAGAGATTAAAAGCTTAAAAGCTTCCGGAACTGTTCCTCTGATGTAAAAGCGTCTAAAAGGCTGGTCTAAAACCGAGGGATTAGTCCGGGTAGGCGGTTTTAATCAAGTGAATCGAATTGAATTGTTACAGAGCCGACAAATCCCCGTCGACAAGTACAAAGATACCCGTCATTGCTCGCTTGTTCGAGAATCCTCCCCGAGCCCTACAGTTTACGCATTGTTCGAGAGAGAGAGACGCTATCTCGTTACTACGACGCACTCAAAGTTGAGACAAAAGGGCCGCGTGGTTCACCGCGATCGAGATAAAGACTCGAGAGAAAGAGATAGAGAGAGAGAGAGAGAGAGACGCAACAAGAATAAACGCAATGGGGGAACAACGCATTTCGCGCATCGCCAGACATTGTACGTATGAATGGAGCCTTTAGCCGCAAAAAGGAAAAAGCGGAGGAAATACTGGTCTGCGACAGAAAGGACGGACGAGAAAGTAAACGAAAAGAAGAGAGAAAACGGGAGAGAGATAGATTCTCGGGCATCAATTACCATTCACCGCCAACGATGGCGTCATGGAATATCGTGTCGCGCGAGAAAGCCTAATTGTGTAAAAATAAAACGCAAGCGCGTACACAATTTAAGTAAAAGTATCCCGAGACGCGCGTGCGACAAGAGACCGACGTGACGTTAACTCGCTCGCGCTAAAACGCGATGAGCGTGGCACGACATTGGAACGTGCAGCGAGAGCAGGACGACGTAACTCGAGGATCCGGCAAATTCGAAAGTTGTTGCGCCTCGGAGTCGAATCGACACTTTCCCATGCGACGACGGGGCGGCAGAAACCTACGAGTATCCCCTAAGCCAAGGAATCGTGACGACACAATGGAGCGCGAGCTCCGTGATCTGGGCCAAAGGTGTCCCGCCGTAAGGGATCGTGACTCATAGATCACCGCGATATCGCCAACGATCCGACTCGTCCATTCCCCCCCCCCCTCCCTCTTTCTCTCTATTTCTTTGGATTCTTTGCGGCCAGGGTGTTTCGTAACAGCTCGACACGCTAGTTCTCTCCTCGCGTCGTGATCCTAGTCGCGTCGTACATCACTCGAGCCGGACGTTTTTCGCTCGATTAAGATTTGCCGATTCAAAGATACGACGGGTCCCGCTTCCCCCGAGCGCGACATTTTTCGCGACAGACTCCGCGGTTCCCTCGAGAGTTTCTAAAGCCTCACCCCGCATCGCTCGTCGCTGAAACGACAAAAGTCGTGACTATCGCGGCCACGACGACGTCTTATTAAGAGCCCTTCCGCGAGCCTTCCACGATGACGGCGATTATCACCGATGCAGATGCTGCCGTTGATAAAACGTAGCGCCTGTCGAGGCGTCCCGTCGCCTTAATTATGTTTATCGGTCCGCTCGATCGGAACGCCGCGGTCTCGCGGCTCGAGTCTCGAGAGGGAAAAAGAGAGGAAAGAACTGGCCGAGGGGAAAAAAAAGCAGTCGGTAGATCCGATCCTCGAGGGCGAGAAAATACCGCGCGCGACGATGAACAACCGCCGTCTTTTCCTCTCAAGGCCGCCATCATCATTGGCCGCGAATCGATAACTGTCGCCGGATCGCGTCGCGAAAGAGAGAGAGAGAGAGAAAATTTTACGTACGATAAATGTACATTTTTTCCCGCTCTCGCGAATAATTGGCGAGCAACGAGCCGATTTCCGTCCAGATTTCAAAATCTCTCCCGTCTCTTTTCGAGAAAAAAATATAGAAATAAACTCTCGGATATATCGTAGTCACGAGTAAGAATTAGCAACAACGCAATTTATCAACGTTACGTCCGAAGGAAAGCGAAGAGCAAACAAAATAATATTGACGGAGATACACGTCGGTATTTAAATCGAAAAACGCATCGTTCGATATCCAAAATAAGCACCGTGTGCTTACTCAGCCGTGGTTTAACCAACCAAAATAATGTAGATGGAAGGTCCTCCGCCAACGCGCGTCCCGAAACCCATAGAATTCGTCGACCATCGTCTTTCTCTCGAAAGAAAGAAAAAAAAAAACACGCACGCGCGCGCGCGAGAGAGAGAGCAAGAGAGAAAAAGCTTTGTCATGCAAAGTGAATAAATGCGGCTGCAGAGACGCAGGAAGCATCCTTAAAAGCCCAACTGCGCGCGAGGTCTGGTTGCACAACGACGAGGACTTTGGGGAGACAGCTGTTGCTTATCGAGAGAAGCAGCTGGAGTCTCACGGGACGTTTTCTATCCCGAGTCGTCGTCTCGAGAATAAAGAAAAAGTCTCGCGGTGTCGGTTATTCGCCGAGAACAAAATCGTTCGATAACCCGTTCGGCGAATATTCTCATGTTTCTAGTTTCTCGAAATCGATCTCGAGAAAGTTTCGAGGGAAATTTCTTCCCATTCCTAACGCGCGTCAGTTTATTGTGCATTGTATCGAGTAAAAGCTATTAAGCGAAACGTCGTTTACGTCGAAATATGACGATCGAAGATCAAAGATTCCTCCTCTTCTTCGAGTTAATTAAGAGATAATCAACTCGTCGGCGTAATTGACGTACTTGACTCGATATCACGAGCGCGATGCGCATATCGATAACTCAATATTGTCAACCGTGCAATTAAATGTTTTCCCCGTCATCTCGCTCCTCGAAAGCAACACACGCAGACTTGTCCGCTTTCGAGTCGCCACGCGACAGCTGCTGCATCGTCGCGCTAACAATTGAGCAAACACAACGGTACTCTCGGATATAATTTCAGATGCGACATAATTTCTTTCGGAGTCTATACACCGACGCGCCGAGAGGGGATCTAACGTAAGCTACATGTGCCAGCACAATGCCGATCGGCCGCGTATGGCACGTTTCGTCCCCCTCGATAAATATAAAAGGGCCACGATTATTCGAGACGAACGCGCCCCGTGATCTCGTTTTCTCCTCTCGACGGAAGGTCGTCTTTGGCGATCGGATCGCGAGATGCCGAGCAAGTAGGCAGACGTAGCAGTCTGTCGTGCTAATTGCGAGTGCCGTTACCGGGTACGTTCCAGGTGGCATGCCCGTTTCCGTCGCGTTTGTCGTTCAATCTCGCGGATCGGATTTTTTCCTTCTCTCTCTCTCTCTCCTTTGAAACGATTCCTCAAAGTGACCGCTCCAACAGAAAAATCATGTTACTTGTCCATTCAACTCAGACAATATAACCCAGGCAATATCTCGCATGTGCTTCAACGTACGTCGTTATCGCGTGCAAGGGTGTCTTCTCGCATCTGTGCCAAAAGAAATGATCTTTTATATGCCGAGATACGACGACGCGTTGTCGCAAATTGAAAGACGATGCGGTTTTATTCGTCCCTTTGATGTCTCGATACGCTCCTGGTCTCAAACCATTTTTATCGCCTCGAGCGTATTTTATCGGCGCGAGCAATAATCGCGGGAGCCATTAATAATTCTCGTGGACCTTTATGCGGCGAGACTCGGCTCCTCGGCAAACAATAATATCTGGTACCGACGCGGCGGTCGAGCGCTTCGAGGAATGTCACGCAATACGCGCTATCGGTCAATTACGAAGCGCCGGATGTTGTAGAAATTTAAACACTCGCTGTCGGGAGACGGCGATGATCTTTATGGTATCAGGTTGGGCCTTAGGATACATATACGAAGGCGTATATACGAGAAATATACGAACGCGCGGGGAGCGAGGCAAACGAGACGAAGAGAAGCAGAAGAGAGAGAGAGAGAGAGAGAGAGAGAGAAACAGCTCCGAGAGGAGCGAGTTTGGCGTGGGTTGAAAATAGCCCGTGGCCGGGCGGAGCATGCAGAGATCGTCCGCTATGCACTTGCCACTCGATATTTATACCCTTATAGGTAGAAACGTTGCGATACTTTTACCTTTAGCGAGATTGTACGACAAAAGGACGATGCTCGTCCGAGACCAAAGATATACCGGGGCGCATCTCGGAACGCGATTCGCTTTACTTAAGGGGACGCGAGTATTTATTTTCCACGGGGATTCCCTTCGTTTCGGATACGTAACGCAAAGATTTACCGTCGTCGCGCCTTCCACCGGAAACCGCGCAGGGGAGGGTGCCATCTTCCGTTCGTCGAAGTGTGGATAGAGAATATTAACATGTATGGGACGTAAATTACAGAGTATAAAGCTGCCGAGCTCTATCGCGTCGCGAATCATTTTTGCCATTTATCCGCAAAGTGAGATATTTGCGCGCAACGTAATAATATTATAAACGTATACTTGAACTTGTCCGCGAGGTTCGTCGAAACGTTTTACACACGTTGCTTGGAAATTGTCAAACAATTTTGATCAAAGATACGTACGTACGACTCGATTATTCCGCGGAGCATGCGACGAGCATTTTCGCCGATTGAAATGCGCCGATGACTCTCGAATACCGTTTTTCCGTCGCGCACAATCATCTCTAGATGACTGGATACGCGCACGTTGTATCGGACTCTGGCGTGTGTGCGCAAACGGAAGAATTTAATGAATAAATCATGCAAGAACACGGTATAAAAGATTAAAACGCGCTTCGACGAGGATCGCTCGAGCCTTTCAACTCTGTCGAGAAAGACGACGTATTTGCGATAAATATCGAGTGATTTTGAATTGAACCACCGTAAGCAAATTATTATCAGCCTCTCGAAATAAATTGGGACGACACGCTGTGCATTTTGTATGCGACGGTAAAATAATATTTAACGTAGGAGGCAAATCTATAAATGAAACGCTTCTCTCTCTCTCTCTCTCTCTCTCGTCACGAGTATCGATTATGCGGCCAGAATCGCTTAATTCGTGGGAACAAAACGGCGCTCCCTCGCCACGAGTTTATTTACATTCGTTTGCGACTCTAACGTTCTCCAAGGCGGATACAGTTGTAACGTATTTATTTACCAGAGTCCCTTACACCGCGTCCCACGTTTATCGCGTCGACTCGACGATCGAAAGAGTTCGCGGACTGTTGGCGACGTTGGAGTCTCGCGCTCCGTTTATCAGCGATTATATACTGTTTATATACGAGGGGAGTTGTGAATATATACGAGCCTTACGCGCGTTAATGAAGAAGGAAAAGAGAGGAAGAACGAGACTCTCGAGAGAGAGATCGAATCGCACGGCGGGAGCTCGCGCGATTTCCGTCCTCGCGAGAAAATTGCGCAACGCAGGATTCTTTTTCACACGTGCGATAATTTGTACGTACGCTCGGCTCGGACCCGATATCCCCGATGCCCCCGGTGTCGCAAAAATAAACATCGGCGCGATGCCATGCGATTGAGATACGCGTCGCTGGATCCGGGCAAAAATGTAAACGCGAACGCGCACATAAATTATACGTAACTTTTTGCACGCGCGCGCGGTGCGACTTGATCGCCTCGATAATTAAATTTCAATTTTACGCGATGTACGTCCGCATTGATGTACTCATTGAATCGGATGCTTTTGTCCATTTGCATCTTTTGCAGCAGACGAAATGTCGATCGCGCTAATAATAAGTAGAAAGCAGCTCGATATTTTCTTCCTTCTACAAAGTTTACATTATCATCATGCTACTTGTCAAGAAAATCAACTTTTTCTCATTGTTATTGCCTCTCTTTCCGCTTTTCACGATAGCTTTTCAAGAAGCGAAAGGAGGAGAGATGTAGAGATTCACCGCGCATAAAAGCACATCGGGGAGCCAAGAGAATCCGGTACCTTTGCGCGCAAACTGCACCGAGGAAAAGAGGTCTCGTTCGAGGTACACGGACGCGTCGAGATAATCGTTGGCATTATGAAATTATTCCCGCTTGCGCGCTCGCCGGGCGAATCTCGTGAGAAATTCTAGAACGCGGCAGGTGTTTGGCAAAGAGACATAATCGCGGCGGCGATTATTATCCGATACTTTTTCTTCGCTCGACGTCGCGCCGTCACGATGCGCTATCACGCGCAATGATTGACGGTTTGCATAAATCTTGACGGTGCTTAACGCCATTCAGGAAGGTCTCGGGTGCGTCCAGTCGTTAAGAACCAAGTTGCAACGCACATACAACACGCACGACGCATCAAATGTGCAAATTGGAAAATTTTCAAGACGGACAATTTAACACTTTATTATTTGCAGTAAATTAATGTACAATAGTCGCTTGAGATTATTTGCACGAGAGAATGTGACACGTGTTGCGTGTGTATTGTGACGTATATGAGCCGTTTACTTTGAAAGGGGCCTAAGCCCATTTGTCAATTATTTTTTATTATTTTTAATTTTATTCAAACGCAAACTCTTAAATATCTCAATTTAAATATAAATGGACTTAGGTCACTTTCCAAATAAACGGCTGATATATTAAAAATACTTTGCTTGGAGGAGATGTAGAAGAAAGAGGGAGAGAATGGGGAAGGGGAAGGGTTGTAACGAGTCTTTTTCTAGTCGCAGAAATATATACAAGCCATAGATAAAATGTTTAGCGACTTGCCGATTATCGGATATTATATCTGTGTAACGCGTTAAAGTTTGTTGAGAATTTACGGTTGCATATTTCCAGCGTTCTTAACGCGATATATATATGAGATTTATACGCACAGCCGGTTAATCGTTAATTAGCGCTATCGCGATTAATCTCGAACCTCGTGTTTTCCCCGCGCTTTCGTCGTTTCGCTCCATTTGCTTTTTTAGCTCCGCAATCTCGCACAGAGGCCACATACGTGACCCAACACGACCGGTCATCCGTCCGAGTGATCGAGTATAAAACAATGTAACGTATGCGATAATTTTACACGCAAATTAATTTCCCGTTTATTTTCACGAGCCTCGTTTTTTCCTTTGCATTTACGCAATTGAGACATTCCATTCTTTCCGTAATCGACATTGGTGACCCTATTGACGTATCGCGTTGCAAGCTGACTAATCTTACGGCATGCGTGCAATTAAATACGTGTGTCGTACGTATGTATGTATCTCGCCAATTTAATAAGCTCATCGCGGACAGAAAATTGACCGTGCTTCAAATATATGGACGCTATCCGAAAATTTTTTCCGCAACTTTTTTTCCAAATGTGTTCAATTGTTTATTGGCGATTTTTGGTTTTAGCCAAAAATTTTAAACTTGTACAATTTTGGAAAAAACTGTTTCGTGATCTTTTTCTCGTTTCTTCCACCGACCGATACCTTTGGAAGAAGAAGAGAGCTGCGGGAGTCCAGGCGAGGTCATCAAAGAGCGAGTATCGAGACAAAGTCTCGACCTCGATCTCGCGGCAGGAACACTTTCTTTCACGAAAGAAGAGGGTCTCGAGAAGCGAGGGTGGCCCGAGGCCTCTAGTCGAATGAAATGATCGCGCCGTGAAATGTATGAATTATGATATGGTTATGTGTTATAAATAATATATATTAAAGAGAAATTCGCACCGTCGTTATTGTCGTTGGAGATGAAATAATTTAGTGTCACCTTTTCTTCTATCGTTGAATATCAAACGCAAGAAAACATTAAAAATTGCGCAATCCTATTAAACTATAATCCTCTCTTTCTCATTATTTTGTATTCATCGATCACGTTTCTCTCTCCTCCTTTCTCTTTGCACGGATAAAATTTATAAATGCTTGTTATTTTTCACACATTTTTAAGACATTAAAAGTGATATATTTCGCTACATTAGCCAAATAATTCTCATATAACGAAAATTAGTAAAACAAATGATGCTAAAAATATCGAAACAATAATAGAAAATATGTTTCCCATTAAAAGTCGTTATATTCTTGTAACGCGTAACGACCTATTGCAACAAGTGGCATTATTATTCTGCGGTATAACGCTAAAAAACCGTAGACACGTGTGAAATGGTTCCATAACGAGCATATTCCCGTCGATGTGCGTGAATTAACAAGCGGTTACGCAAGCTCGATACGCGAACAATCTGCGAAAAATTAATTAAAGGAGAATCACACTAATTATAAGAGGGAAATACAAGCATGTTTTTTTCAAATACGCACATATCCTACACGTGTAATTAATTTTAGTATAACGATTGAATGTAATTGCACCTATGATACAAAATGTGACGACGCGATAAAAGTCTGTTCATCTTTGTTAAAACTTTTAAAAAATTTATCAAAATTGATTCAATTTACTACTTGAAATACATGAAAGCTATAACTGTGTTTATATGTTATTAATCTTTTCGATATCGTGAGACTTAAATTACGCGCAAATAACTTTAATGATATTTTATCATATTAAGATAATTAAATAAAAAATTTCAATTTTTTAAGACGCACTAGACTTTATCGATGATATTTTTGCTACGACGTACGTGTGTATATATATATGATAAATACATAGAAACACGTATATGATATATACATATTTCAAAATCTCTCAAGATTGCGCCTCCATTAAACCTGCAAGTGATTTCATCGAGTCACGCGCGTGTCACAAAATACTAATTACTCGCATCTCACGTTACTTTGCACGCATCTATCCCCTTTAATGATAAATCGCACGTTCACGCTCTCATACAATAGCATTAAATCGCGTCGCGCACAATCGGATAATTCGTTTAAGGAGCGAGACATTTGTGTGCGTATGTATAAAAATATTATATATTGTTTTAATATAACATGCAAAAAGAAGAGAGTGAAAGTGAGGAGAAGAAGAAAGGAGGAGAGGTAAAAGAAATATAATTTTTATTTTACTCCAGATTAGAGTAATATGTGTAAATGACATTTTATTTTTACCTTTTACTTTCACTTTAATTTTAACGTTAACGTCAAGTCTAATTTCAATTTCAATTTCGCTGTAATTTTATTTCAGTTTTTGAATTGGCTCGTTTTGATTTATTTAGCTCGTTAAAATTTATTTCCGTAATCTTTTCTTTGCCTGTCATTTTCGATTTTAGATTCTAAATTTCACTTCTAGTATTCATTTCATTACATTACGTTTATGTTTTTATATATCCATCAATGGTTATAACTTTGACTATTATTGTAAAGCTTGCAATGCTGAAAGTTGCAAAGAATAAATAAATAAATAATAAAATAATATAATATAAAAGAGTATTATAAATTATAATATACATATTATTTTTTATTTAAATATTATTCTTTTAAGGAAAAATATATTTTGCTGCTACTTTTTTCAGTATATAGTATATACCAGAAATGAAAGTGCAATTGAAACCCCCGACATGTTCCATTTTCTCCATAATCTTTTGTTGCTCCACTTTGCGTATAAATTTGCAATCAATAATCTCGCGACATCGAAAACTCCGCGTCATCGTATCGAATAAGAAATACAAATATATTTTTCTTATCGGCCTTTCTCTTTGCGCGTATCTATCATCGACTTTCTACACAGTCTCAGTAATTTTCTACATCTCGACATGTCATAGATATAATATCATACTTGATTTTATTGTAATACGAAATGTATATTGCAAAATATATATTAAACAGATTTGAAAACGTATCAAATTTTTTCTTCTTACCGTTACAAATTGATTCTTAAAATTTCCCTTTTCAGATTTTAATAAATTTACTTTTTAAATTTACATTGACACTTTTTTCCGCTACTACTTTATTTACTCAACACACGTTTCATTTAAGAGAATTGCGAAATTGATATCAATATTATCTTTACCCATCAATGCCTTGCGTTTCTCTCTCGTGCCATTTTTTAAACAACTATGTGTTATCTCATTGACAGAATATATATTCGTAAATGTGCAATTAAATAAACTAAATATCACTCGTTAGCGGGAATGCCATTAAACTGTCGCGTTAAATTTCTTACGCGGAATTTGACGATATCGTGCTATCTATGTATAATATAATACGAGTATATTGTATCAAAGTTGATAATAATAGCAAAAAACTATACCAGCGTTCATTACAGCTATCGAGTCGAGCATAAATATTGATAGACATCGAGAGCACAACACACACAAAAGAGGATGAGCTCGACCTCGAGAGGCCATCGGAGTCGCGCAGGTCGGAAGCGGTCTAATCCTCGTTAGGTTACCCGAAGACAAAGACAATCCGGGGGGGAAAGAGAATGGCGAGATCAAGAGTAGGGAGGAAAGAGGAGAGAAAAGTAAAGGGGAGAAGAGAGAGAGAGAGAGAGAGAGTCGTAACTTACCGTGCGAAAGGCTGTTCCTCGACCTCGTAGAGCTCCTCGAGGGTCTGTTTCGAGAGAAGTCTCTCCAGTCTCTCGGGCGTGGGAGCGAGGTGCCCCGGGATGCTGGTAGTCTCGAACAGGCTGTCCGCGGTCATGGCCGTTGCTGCCAGGGCTCTTGTCACAAAAAAAGTTGAATCTCGAAACTGCAGAAAATTCCAGAAAACCACGCACAAAAACCACGTTGACGATGTAGAAATCCCAGAAAGCGATGCACACACTGAGAGCGTTTTTCCCTTGCTTTCTTTTTCACTCACAGCCAATTCTCTCTTTCGATCGCGCGATTACGATATAAACGCGAACGCACGCGCGCGCTCGGAGCATTTCTTTTCGTCAACGTCACGGAGCACGAAATATCGCGTCGCTATCGCGCGCCGATCAGGTTAGGTTACGTATGTCGAGGCCGTCAAACACATATCGACGTGTCGAGAAAAAGAAAAAAACAAAGAAGGAAGAAATCGGATCGACCGAATCGATCGTCCAGCGAGCACTCCGGCCGCGCGCTACCCGTGTGAAGTTTGCTGCCCGGCGTGCGTGCGCGCGCACGCCGACACTCGTCTCCGAAACGAAACGGGCGATCGAAACAAAACACGTCGTGCTCCTTCTCGACGCGTACCGATCGCAGCAGCCGGGGGCACGCGCTCTTAATCTCTCGCTCGACCCTTATCACGCACCCGACCGCTCATCGCAACGATTCACCGACAATTGAACCTCCCACGGCTCCCACCGTAGCGTGCGCGCGTCGCTCTCGGTCTCAGGTCTCGTCTCCCCACTACGGCGTACCGACGACTGACAACGACGAGCGACTAGCCGAGACGCCGCGGAGTGGGGGCGCTGCGTGGCGGGGTGATCGCGGCGCCGAAGACGACCGAGCGCCGACGAACACGGCCGAACGAATATACGGCGCGTTCGAAAATGCGCGCACGGTACGTTTACTTCCTACTTTGAATCGCCGAGAGAGTTCGAGTTTACAATTTTAAGCCTCCTGGCGACGATGTATAAATCCTTAAAGATCACGGGTCATTATTAGTCAATCGATATTTCAAATATAACGTAAATAATAAAAGAAATTAAAGTTTATTATTTTTTACCTCTTGCATTGGATTAATATCTAATTTCTTTTCATAAAGTCACAAATTTTATATATGTTTATAATCGCGCAATTGTTTCGTGTCTCCTTCTCCGTTTTGTCAATTATATATTATAGAAAATTACACACGCTTATAATTTTTCTCAATCCCTTTATATTTAGATTTAATATTTAAACGGATGTAATTGAAATACATTAACGTGCATCCGAAGAAAAATTGAGAATATTGTTTGATATTATTCAATTGCCATCGCGTCCAACGATAAGCAACTTTATATATTTATCTGCAATAATTATCTGTACAATAAATTAAACGAGGGATGTATACGCAATAATAGCTCGTACAAGGTATCCTTCGTTTTAAATATTTTACAATTACATCCAGCACTTGATTCGAATATGCGAGCATGAGCGTGCGAGAAAGACGAGCGTGAAACTTTGCGATAGCCTCTTAAGAGAGTGTAGCTTATAAATAATTTATTACTTTCCGGCATTTTTGGTCTTTTGAGTTTCGCGCGGACTCAACTAGACGGGCGTTCCGCGTCTCTTCTTCCGCGTCTTCTTCTATCCTACGATCCTTGCATCCTCAAAGCTTAGCCGTATTCAAGCTGGTAAATTGAATAGCTCACAGTCACTGCCGTAAACGGTCCTCCTTACCTCGAAGTAGCAAACAAACGCGGAGCCGAGAGGCCTGTAAAGCATGACAGGATCTTGTCAACCGCCGGTACATGATTATGGCGAGCGAGCATGAATAATGGAATGCATAATTTATCGGTTTCACGGCGAAAGACCGGTACCGCGATGCGGGGAGAGGATAGAGGGGCATAGAGGCGGAGGGTGGGAGCGGTCAAGGGGACGAGTATATCGCGGTTGCAACTATGCGCTCGTATTTTATACATCCTCTAATAAGCCGATGCAGTTTCCGACACTTGAATAAATCAAGCAATCTCGACGAGTAACCGCAATGCCTTCTCGCTCGGATATATTCTATGACGTAATGTACATTTTTATATCGTATAGCTATTCAATTTGGATGTTAACGCGACAAACGGGACGAGCCAAGACCGGGCAAGGATTAATCGATGAATCATTACACGACATTCTTTTTGTTCTTTTTTTGCTTTCATTGCAGAAATGCGTCTCTGAACACGTTCCGGAAGATAATGCACGTCGGTATGCGCAACGCGAACGCGCGGTTATGTTAATAAAGAAGAAAAAAAAAACAATTACAAAATTTATCAAACATTACATACATAATAAAACGATGGCGTGTAGATAATGCAAAAATATTCACGATGAAGAAACTTTGGCCCCGTAATGATCTTCTTTTTCCGCTTCATCGATGGAAACAAATTCTTTAAACTCTCCACGCTTCAGACACACGTGTAGGACATACATTTGTCACGCTCGCAAACATCTTTGTGCTTTCGGCACAAATTGCACATGTCTATATAAATTGTGGCACAATGAATGAGGAAAAAAGTGCAAGAATATATTACGTCGGTAAAGACTCGGCTCGGTTGTCGATCACATTTCATTTTTAATCCATCGCTATATAAATCGTCGTGGCTATATCGCATTCATAATGACTAAGGAATGCGAGGTCTTCTTTACCCTCTTTACATCTCGCTTCGTCTTCGTTTCATCTTATACATCCGGTTGCGCGGTCGAAAAGATTCCGAGAGGTGATGGGCAACGTAACGGCTGTCGTGAATCCGGTGACAACGACGATGCAGGTGATTCATCGCACAGCATGCTTATCGTCCCTCGTGCATTTATGGGCTACTTGTACATTTACCGAGGTGCCGATCGGCGATTGGCGCACGTTGGGAGATTTGCCAAATGCGGAAGAACAAAGACCTGCAATCTGACAAATACATTGTACATTTTCCTTCTTTTCAAAATTATTTAATTTAAATGTGCGTATAGGAATTACATATATATATATATATATATATATATATATATATATATATACTACATTATATTCAATTTAAATCGAAAGAATATCTCGGCACATGTGAAATTATACACTTGTGCATTCTCCAGACATGGGTGTTGCGTATCTAAATATTTTTCTTCAATATACGACCGTCGAGTCGATGTAAATTTCACAAATATCCAAGTATATCATTATTGATTGTCAACATTGACGACACGGAGAAATAATTAACTTGAATCTATCATTTAACCGTATTCGATGCACGTGCGGGAAACTTTTTCGAGTCTGTCAGTGCGACGACAAGTAATATCTCTAATGACATTATTAGGGCGTGCCAAGTTTCGTTACAAGATGCCACCGTTGGTATATTAAATGTAGACATTAGTCAGCTAATGTTTATCGGCCAGAGATGGAGAGCGAGACGGTAAATGTCGGACGCGAGATCTTAATTGGACCATAATTCATCGGCGGTCTTTCTCGCGGTAGGTAATGCCGCGTGTCGCCGTTCTTTTCTCGGATCTTCCCGCGTACACGCATGCAAATGAGATACGCAGATCGTGACGCGGCTCGAATAAATTTCTCTCTTTATAGAGGGTAAAATAATAAAATAAATACTAACGCATAGAGATCATCTTGGGCGGAATAGTTTGAATCTGTCATATGTAAATGCGCGCGCGACCGATGAATGTCTATTTCGTTGTACGCTCTCGAAATATTCCTCTGAGAATTTGATTTCCAGAGATTTTTCGCAATGTGCTAAACGAATATTTCATCGATTCGAGCCGAAACTTGAGAGGGGGAGTCCGACAGTCTCGAACGTGGCTAGAATCGGTACCTACACGGACGTTTCCTGCCGGCCCTTCCGGCGCGCGCTTGACAAAAAGCACGCGCCTGCTTTGTTCCGTTCGTTCGTTTTCGTGACCAAGCGCCGATCGCCGAGGTCGCAGCTTCCGTCGAGGTGTCCGAAGGAAACGCGATGCCAGGAGAGAAGAGAGGAGAATGGAGGGAGGAAGAAATTCCCGGTAACTTTCCCTCCTACGCGTGAATGGTTCGTGAGAGACGAGGAGAGAGAAGATTCCCCCATGCTAGCGATGGGATCAACCGTGATTTTTCATCAATTATCATTTAATCGTCGATAAGGTTCTCCTCCATCATGGTTACATTGTATTTTATTAGTTAACATTGCGTCCTTTTTTTCTGCAAAATTTATAATTAGCATATAAATTTCGAGTATATTTATTCATTACAACATAAAACAATAAATTTACGAGATTGTTATAGTCTCTTTTGTTTGAATTGAAATGCAGACGTGAAAGATTACCGAAAAGTTATTTAAATCGTCAACAAAGCGTAAACGAATAAACGTTATATATAAGTGAGATGATGTATTCGCAATTTTAAATGTATATTAATCTTCCTTGTGTCCGTAAACCCTTTTTGGATATTTATTAATAATCTCCGACAAAAAGTGAATACTTGCGGCTGCAAGCTATGTTTATCTCAATATCCTACTTCAGCCGTAATCTTGATCTGTTTGAAACAGGTTGTAAATCAAGCACTCTGATCCTAAACGTGCATTTGGTCCTCGGCAGAGTCCATATTTCAAAATGTTAGCAGCACGCCGTAAATTCTCAGTCCCGTTGCTCTCTGTCGTCCTCAAGCCACACCATTTTTTGGTCATATTTGTTTTCTCCTCTGTCCCTAAAAAGTTGATCGAAAGTTCATTACGATAGCGCGTAGAGCGTAGTCCGATTTCCGATGTGTTCCGTCACCGAGAGAATTGGATCGGTACCCATCGCTACCCGAGGCCCCGAAAGGCTGGCGAGCCTTTCTAATCCGTTGGGAATGAGTTGATGTTTTCGCGCCAGCTAGTAGATGGTAACGGACGTGCTGCCTAGCAAAAGGGGCAAGGACGACCGAGGCCGACCGAGGCTGGCCTCGCCTGCCTCGCACGGGAGGAAGTCACGGAAAAGAGAGAAACAGCCGCACCGCCCCGCCCCGCCCCGCCCCGCTCGCTCGCTCGCTCGCATCACCACCGCCGATCGGAGCGGACTAACAGCAACGACCGCGCGCGCGTGGTACGAAGACTGGCTGGTTTGTATGCGTGCGCGTGGTTACACGATGCCACCGACACCGGATCTCGACAAGTCGTGCGAGTTAGGAGCAACGTGGGATTTTGTCAAGCGTTGCATCGCGATGGAATTTCGCCCTCTCGACCGCCATCAGCGAGACATTTCCTCTCGACGGGCGTAGAGCCGCGAGAAAAAAAGTCGTCCTGTGGGAAAAGAAATAAAGGTCGATAAAAATTCGAAATTCCTCGCAAATCTTACCTTTCCTTTTCATAATTAACCGCACCCGGCTCTTGAAATTATTTGCCAAAGACACGCGCCGCGTTAGGTCCCTCTCGCCGTGTCTCTCGATTAGTAGAAATGCACCATATGAAAGTCTACGAGTGGGGCGGCTTCGCTTCAGGCTTCAGTGAATTTGAAATGGAATTTAAATGGCTCGCGGTACGATAAAGCTTATACTTGCGTGTTCCTTTTACCTTTTATCGAGTCCTGCAGTTCTGAGTAAGCGAATGCTAAACAGCGAGACGCGTTTATCGTACGGAATGCATGTATACGCAGGTGCACGAACGCAACGTCGATGTACGCAAACACGTTTGAGGAATGTATAATTTATCCAATTTAAACTATATCGTGGTATTCTTTTCTGACGATCGTTTTTATTTCGAGACGTTGACACAAGATGCATTTGCGTTGAATCACTCGCAATTAATTACGCATAGTACATAAAAGAGTGGTTCCTAAAAGCACATTTGTATTAATGAAGCTCGATAAATTTCGCTCGTTTCCGCATCTCATAATCAATTCTTTTCGCCTGTTTATTACACACAAGTCACGCGGACTCTTTTATTAACTTTTGACGTTCTCGTTCTGCTTCTCGCAAAGTTAATGTCTCACTCTGGGGCAGTTGTTTTCCCTGATGCAGACGCCGCCGTAATTATCCCGTACGTAGCCGTCCTCGCAGATGCAACCGCGAATGCAGACTTTCCTCCTGGCGCAACTCATCTTTTCCCACTGATCCATATTCTCGCACGTTTTCTGGCACGTCCGATCCCCGAAACACTCGCTATACTCCTCGTGTTTCTCGCATTCCACGGAAAGAAACGTGTCGAGATCTTGATAGCTTTGATAATCTACATCTAGAGAACCAAAAAAAAAAACACTTTCTCTAAATGATATATATTAAGAAAAAAACCCGTTATACTTTCCGTACGATTGAAATTTCTCGCTTGGGAATTTCAATCTCGTACGAATTTGCAAACAACGTAAAAGAGAAATGTGTGTTTCAAACAATACAACTTACAACTCTCACCGACCTTGCCGACATACACAGCGTCCAAATCATCGGAACAATAAACATCGGAAAGAACAGCGAAAGCGAAAAGCATGAATCGCGCTTCCAAGAATCTCATTGTGTCCTAGGTAGTTTCGAGGAATATGTGAGAAAAATGCGTGCACCGTTGGACTTAAGTACTCTCCTGATATCAATTTGGTGCACCATTGATACCAACGAGTTTAGTTTCCTCGTATGCAGATTCTCGATATCGACGCGACGTGCTATAAATCGCGACTAAAAGGTCGTTAGATATACTTGGACACAGGAAGAGGAAAATACATTCATTTCCTTTAGCTGAAAGTCGTAACGAGTTTCTTGCAGTGGTTTTGTGTTATATATTTGTGGAACTTTCAATTGTACAGCAACTTGATTTACATACAACATATATATATGTATATATGTATATATAGGTATTATCTTACTCTACCAAAATTACCGTCTATTATAGCTTAAACTAAACAATCGTAATAAAGAGATTAATATCATATTTGTGTTTTTTTTTTACCCGATAATCCTTTTCTGAAAATTAAAGACGTTGAATTTGGAGATACTATTATGATGCTGTGCAATTTCGTTCTTATAATTATTAAGATCAAGCGAAACGGAAGTTTTTAAAAGTTATTATTGTTAGGCATATTCGATATACGAGCTCTAATGGCACGAGATTAGATTTTGAGAATTTATAGAAACGCGCTATAGTTCTCTCACTTTAATTAATCGTGCTTTTTTCAATGTAACTACGAATGTTCCTTCTCCTCGTTTTCAATCGTATAAAATGAATACGCCATTAGATAGCAATTAAAAGAACATTCACTTCCGTTTCTGATAACGAATGATAATGAAAAGCCACTCGCCAGTTATATTTTTTCTTTACACTGTACTTATTGCATGTTAATGAATTGATCGAAAAATGAACGAAAAATCTAATTATTATCGATACACTATACAAGAGTAAATTGCAATATATATATGCGTGTATATATTGGATAAATACATATAAAAGAAATTTCTCTTGATTCAAATTCAGATAAACTTATTTTTAAAATCCATAAAATATATGTGATTAGGACAAAATTATATTTACTAAAATGCCGATAAAACTACATTTATGAAAAAATATCTTGTATAATAGCCGTAATTGATTACATTGATATTCGTTTAATATTATATTGGTTAGATTTTAAGTTTTAATCTTGATTAAATTTTAATTTTTTAATTTAATTCACGTTTGGATTAAACGAAGAAAAATTAAGACAACACATTTAAAAACAAAAAAAAAACAAAAAAAAAGGAATTATCAAGATTAATCAGAGATACGGTTATGACAGTTTGAAAGATAACAAAAGAGATAAAGAGTGATCATTACTAAAGCTAAAAAGTGTCTCAATATGCCCTATGTATCAATCGGTCGATTAATTAAGAACAACTTGAAGAAAGTAGCGATCGTATCACAGAGAAGCAGCGACGGCGGCGGCAATATCTACCAAATTTTAGCTGCAATGGCTCTCTGCATTAAAACGTTCTTGCTTCGCTGTTTCATGCGCTCAATGAAGTACTCCTTGCCTTCCAGGTTATCGTCGACAGGCTCAACCCCTTCATTCTGGCAACAAACGAGAGTTAGTTTGTTCCTCGCGCGTGTGGCTGATCATCATCATCATCATCATCATCATCATCATCATCATCATTATTCATCATCATCGTCACTTTCTCTGTCAGTTATTCCTCGCTTTTATCGTCAATTGTTATCATGATCGTCATCGCAAAGAAGACGAACCGGCCATTTGCCGTATGCCGAAAACCTACGCAGAGTCTAACCAACCTTAGTGTTAGCTGCATCGCCCCCCTCTCCCTCTCCCCACCTCTCATAGTCATCATCGTCCCTCTCCTCTCCTTCGCTCAAGGGTCCAGCTTGCCTTTTATTAGGAGGTACGGTCGAGCCACCACTGCCACCCTGTTGATGTTCGATGTCATCGCCACCTTCGAGCATCTTGTTGATCTTCTCCTTTGCTTCGTCCACCTTCCTCATCGGATCGGGCGAGTAGCTGCGATCGCTATATCGATCACGCGACGATGCACGGCGATCTCTAAAGTCTCGCCTGTCGCGGAAGTCACGGAAATTTTGTTTGTTGTGGAAGAATCTGCCACCACGATTACCACGACCGCCACGGCCGCCACGATTGTTGAATCCGCCACCGCGACGATTGCCGAAACGATTGTTGTGCTGATTGTTGTAGAAACGATTCCGGTTTTGGAAATTATTACCACCTCCGCGATGATTCGGATTGTTGAAGCCTTGGAAGCGTGGCTTATAGTACGTGCCGCGATTATTGTACGGCCGAAACTGTCTCTTATTACGATAGTAATTTCGGTCGCCTGACCTACTGCGGCTACGACTTCTCGTATACGATCTAGTACGCGATCGTGATCGCGATCTGCTGTACGTACCCGACGGAGATCTGCTATACTTCCTCTCGTAACTGCCTGATCGTCGATTCGAATAAGACCGCGAACGGCTTCGTCTGGCCGATCGAGATCTCGACGAGCCTGAACTGGACGCGCTGCGAGATCGACTGCGCGATCGTTTTGTTGGACGGTCTCTACTCATACGTTTACTCACGCCGCCTCTGCCGCTCGATTCGCGTTTCTTTGGAGTCTGCCGATGTTGACCTCGCTCGGCCTCGCTATCGGAATCGGTTCTCGGCCCTTTGGCCTGATTCTGGTTCTTCGCTGGTGGTGGAGGGCGCGGTGGTTCGGGCGGATGTCCAGTTCCACTGTTTTGACCGATCGGCTGAAACTTGCCACCCAAATTGTTGCTAGAGCCAAACTTGGTCGGCGTTGTTTGCGAGATGGAAATAGCGGGATCTTTGTACGATTGGAATTTGTTCTGCGGTTGCGGCGTAGGATATTTGACGGGTGCTTGCTTTGGCATCGGAGGCTCTTTCGGCAATGGCGGTGGAGGCGTCGGTGCAGGCTGCGGTGGCGGTGCTCTCTTCTCGGCAAGTTCACGTTGCATCTGCTTTCGTATATTTAAGGACTTTTCGAGAGCTGCGCGTTGAATTCTTTCTTCCAATTCGTTATCATCATCCTCGTCGCTATCCACAAAAACGTTGGATTGCATCTTCTTGCTTTCCGGTGGAATATCTTGCCATTTTTGCGGAGGAACGTCCTTTTGCCTAAAATCATACGTTAACGTATAAACTTGCAGACAGGTAAAATTAAATTCATTCCATTAATATAAGTGAAAATCGTGAGATTCTGACAATACACGATATCCAAATAAACACATGTAAAGAGAGCATGAGAACCAGTAAATAATAAATTCATTTTAAATACAAAAAAATGTAAATAAAAGCGCTTTTGTTAATACATTAATAATTCACCGCCAATTTTGCCGAATATGATTTTAAAGCGAATCGAAACATTCATTGCATCCATTTACATGTGTACTTATTTCGATGTGAGTAAAACGAGAGATTAAATTTTGTTAGATTATTGAATATGCTTCATGCACTCACCTAGCAGCTTGCGCAGCTTTCCATTTTGCATTCAATGCAGCGGTATCTAACGTAGGCAGTTTTGGTTCTGGATGAATCAATTGGGATTCTTGTTCAAATATGTCTGTCAGTGGCTTTCTCTGTATTTCTACGAACAAACAATTATAGTGAAATCTTACTGTATTATTATATGTGTTATTACTGTATGCTGTAATACATTTGTTTGTAATACATTTGTACCACTATGCAATTGAAAAACCGCCCGCTACAGCCAAAGTTTTGGCACTACTGTTCTGTCACGCGTATAAATGTCGAACTCTCGTGAGAATCAATGCGTGAAAAATGTCACGCTTATATGACGCATGGTAGCAAATGTATAATTTTTTTTGTATATATATATATACCTTTCCTTTGTTGAGCAGTCATCGGCATCCTGGATTCTCGCTCGTGATACGCCTTCGAAGCTTCGTCTCTCTCTCTTTCCCTTTCTCTGCGCAGCTCCTCCTCCCTCCGTGAACTCTCAGCGAGCTTCTCCGCGTTGCTAAGAGGGGAAGGTATGTCATTATACTGTGCTACATACCTAGTAAATATAAAAACATAAGTAGAATACGATATCTGACGACCGCGTAATTTCCGTTTAATTGCGTTAGCTGAGGATATAAAAATAGCGTAAAAACGACAATTGCACTATAACACAAAGTTAAATTAAATATAAATTGTTGACCGGATAACTTAAAGGAAAGAGAGATGTATTAAACTCATTGTATTGAGACAATTCCAATAAAGATTCCAACCTTTTTAACGCCGCACAGTCTTTCTCAACCTTCGCATAATAAGCATTAAGTTTGGACTCTAATTGTTCCAAATCTGGCAAAGACGACTTTTTCAACGCTTCTAAATCTCGTTCAAGTTTATCCTTGTTTTTACGCTTTTTTCGTTCTTCCTTCTTCTTTTTCTTTCGACTCTTCTTATCCTCCTTCTCTTTGTCTTTTCCCTTCTTCTCTTTCTTCTTCTTTTTCTTCATCTTTTCGCTCTCGGAGTGTTTCTTTTCCTTTTCCCTTTCCCTCTTCCATCTCGCTGTCTCTTCCAAGAATTTTCTCACCTGTTCGCATAAAAAAAAAAAGAATAATCTTGTATTATTTTAATTCCTATATTTTACATATTTAACATGTTATTATACATTTAACATATATATATATATATATATATATATATATATATATATATAATACTAAGAACACTACTAATACTAATATACTATACTATACTAATACTAATATAAACCTAAAAAGTAAATATAAATTATGAAATTACACTTGCCTTATCTTCGTAATCTGAATCATCCTTGGTCTGCTCAAGAAACTTGCGTACTTTAGTTTCATAGTCGTCAACTTTTTCGCGCGTATTCGCAGTATAAGAGGCCGGCGCAATAGTATCATGAGTAGTGGCAGCTGCAGCTGGAGGATTATTATATTGGGCCATACGTTTGCTAAGTGGTGAAAGCGAACTGCGATGATCTTTCTTGTGTTTGCGCTTACGGCTCGGCGAACGGGACGCCGAACGAGAACTTCCGGATGACGACGAGCTGCTCGAGTCCGAACTTGAAGAACTCGAAGAACCACTGGATGAAGAACTCGAGCTGGAACTCCATCTCTGTCTCTTCTTTGACCTAGATTTTCTCTCTTTTTTGCGCTTCTTTTTATCTTTCTTGTTCTCTACAACGTCATTCTCGGCTTCGAAGCTCTTAAACGTATCCAAAGGATTCAGCGATGCTGTAAGAGTCTTAGCCTTTATGTACTCGATGGAATTTCGCGCCTCCTCATGATACGGTGCTATCGCCAAACAGTTTTCGTACGCCTTTTGAGCGTCTTCGTATTTCTTCTCGTCCTCGTAACTACGACCAAGCGCCACTAACGTTTCCGCCATATACTTACGAGCATTTGCATGCGTTTGATTTAATTTCAAGGCTGTTTCAAAGTCGTCAATCGCCTTCTTGAAGCTTCCGCTATTTGCATATCTGTGCAGAACAAAAGATAGTACATTAAACATCTATACATATATCAACATATTAAATTTATCGTAAACTTCAATAAGAAAACTTA
This sequence comes from Camponotus floridanus, assembly GCF_003227725.1. Lineage (NCBI taxonomy): Eukaryota > Metazoa > Arthropoda > Insecta > Hymenoptera > Formicidae > Camponotus > Camponotus floridanus. The sequence continues at coordinate 215,051 of NW_020229346.1, forward strand.
CAGAGCTCCTCGAGCGACTAAGCCTTCAACATTTCGAGGATCAACGGTGAGTGCTTTGTTGAGACATTGAAAAGCTTCGGAATGACGACCAGCCTTGAAATGATCTATACCCTCAGCAACGCTTCGGAACGCCCATTTGCTTGCTTGCGCTTGTCGTAATTCAGAAGCATACTCATTCGGTGGAAATCTTTCTCTGCATATTAATAAAAGTCAAAATAATTAAACGATTTACACGAGAATAATTTACTCTACGTTTATCAATGTAATTTGGCGAAATCTTACCTCAATCCAACCATATTAGAATGATTCTCTTGTCCGAGACCGATCAAGTCGCATAGATATTTTATGTTGTTTGGATTGTTGAAGCCAGTACTATTCTCCAACAGCGTTTCATAACTCTGGCCTTTGTTGTCCATCGCTTTCCTATATCACAGAGAAAAATATTTGATTATCAAATATTGCAAGAATCGTCATGACCTTTGCCAAAGAACAGGAAACCAAAGCTACTTCGTTAACGGTAAAATTAAAGACTTGATAATCATGACAGCCGAGTCTTTATGATCCTATTGGTAGATAATATTGCTTGTTTGACAATGCGTGTGCGTTTCTGTTCTCTTTCTATATATATATATATATATTTTTTTTTTTTTTTTTTCTTTCTTATGCTCGCACATACGTATACTTATATGTGCACATTATCCATTGTAGTCTTCCCACATTTGCATATGAAATAGTTTTGTTATTCAATTTATTCCTGCACAATGATGTTTCTTTATTTCGATCTGCATGTATTATTCAGCGAAATGATACTAATGCCAAAAGTGCTTTAATTTCAATCTTTTGATTTTATTACAAGTGAATAAATAAATAATTGTTGTGCAACTTCTGGTATTAGAATCGTTCAAAATCTATTGTTTCTACCGTTAAGAAGCAGCAGGGGTCCGAAACAGGGATGGCAGTAGAAGGTAAAATTCCTTTATTATATCAGATATAATCTCATATAGTTATAAATTCACATTGGTACACAACCTCAATATTATGTAAACTCGTCTCTCACCTTTCATGTACCGTTAAGACGTATATTTCTAGTATTTTGTATCATATTTGTAATCAGATTTTTTTATCTCAACACAAAAGCACACGGCCTATCATCAATCGATGGTGTGGTTTTGGTTTTTATAAATTTTTTTTGGTGCGATAAAATAAATTGCATAGCCCTAGAATAAGTTGGGAGAGCCACGCTTGAATATATATTATCTTCCACGGGTGACCAAAAAAATTGTTTTAGATGTTTCGCCTGTTTGCATTTTGTGGTGTCAATTTGTTATCAACATGTGACATCACTTATTTTTTATTTGTCAATATAAGCTGTAAGTTTAAACATCAAGGCATTATTATACGACAAGGCGCGATTCTTTTGAGGCTTAAACATAAAAAGGTAAAAAGTTGAGCGATTAAGATTCGAGTTGTTTGGTCTCTACTTCAAATCTCGTGTAACTTTTGTGGTAAATTATACATGTCTATTTTATCCTACCTTTAATAAGGAAAAATATAATTGCACGTAAAAATATTTTCCGCTACAAAATAATTTGCAAAAGAAGATTGTATTCATACATATTTTAAAGAGACACAATATAAATATATGTACATATATATATGTATACATATACATATATGTATACATATGTATATACGTGTGCGTGTGTGTATATATATATTTATTATGTGTGTGTGTATATATATATACTCTCACACACACATACACACACACAGAGAGAGACTCGCGCGCGCGCACACACACAAACACATATGCATACATACACACACATACATATATATATACATGTATATATATGCGCGCACGTGTGTGTATTCTGGATATCCTTATAGTTATAAGAGACCAAACAACTTTAAATCAAGGTTATACCTACCGTCTATTGCATTCACTCTGACCGCTCGAGGCTCAACGTCTCATACTGGAAATTCAACCTCAAAAATCATTTGCGCCATAATCTGGCTGGTGTTTTGAGAGTAACATATCGCAAACGTAGATAGAATATGTGCGGAACAGAGCCATGTCAATCAATATTCAAGGTTTGAATTCATTTGTATCGCATTAGAAATTCATCATCATACTGACTATCAACTTTTTACGTTACATAGAGTATCTGGCACCTAAATTCATAAAAACGTGTAAGAGGAATCAAATCTAATTTACCTAATTTTGTTAGTATCACAGTGCTTCTGTTAAAATTTGGCTGTTTTCCCACCATGCCATATTATTTTTATCTTTAATCTTAAAAAATTATGTATGTAATATAAAATTTATACACATTATAAAGCAATGTACAATCAAAGAAGAAAGTCAGTGTATCGATTTTGGATCTATTGCAATTAGATAAAAAATTTCGATCTTGTTATCCTTTTCAGTGCAAGTGCTCGTACGATAATACACAATGAACAAAAATGTGACATCACAAAACGCTTCCATCGCTTATATCGTGTGAATAAAATATTTCATAATGATATAAGGAACCAACTTACAAGAGTTAGTGAAGCAATACTATGGATTCAGTAGACTTGCAATTATATCTAGTCAAAGTTATTCTATCAACTTACTTATAGGCTTCCGGAAGATCGTCGGAATGAATAAGTCCCATAGGTGGGTGTGGTGCTTGCCCTTCCCGAGCGGGTATGTTCATAACTGCAACAACACGCTCAGCTTCAACGTTAACTTCACTGACTACGACGCAGACGAGATCATTTGCCATGTAACCCCTCGTTACACCTTTCTTGTCCACCGCCGGCACAGTGGCCGTATTTAATATCAGTGCCTAAAAATACAACATTTGCGAACTTTATTAAAAAATATATAAATAAAATAGAGAGAGAGAGAGAGAGAGGAAATTGATATATAAAATCCCTGAAAAGAATAATATCAATAAGTAATATTATATCGATGTACCTTAACTCCTAATTCAGTAACAACTCTGGGACAGTCGCTACAGTTGCATAGCACCTTCAGAAGCAGACCTGCGGCGCTTTTGCCCATCACTTGGGCGTAAATTACATCTCCGACTATTAAACTCTGTAAATTAAACAGATAATATAAAGTTAAATTGTTGATATTGTTTTTTTCTTTCTAATAAATAAATATTTGCTTTTCCTATTATTCAAACATTCCATACCTCCAAAAAATTGCGAATGCGCTGAGATTTTTCCATGGTGACAAAGGTGTCGAGCGCTGGTACTGTAGCATAAAATTCTGAAAGTAGACAAATAGGCACGATTATATGTACGTGTCGTTTTGTTCTTGCGGATGAAAAAGAAAAACAGGAAATATCATCTTTTAAAAAATTATTACCTTCATCTCCAAGTTCTTGTTTGATGCATTCTGCAGATTTCTCCAAGTTTGCTTTATCGTACAGGGCATCCGCTTTTTTAGCAAGGAATTGTTGAAGCTTCAGACGTTTGCCTCTGTCTCCAAAGCTGCAAGAGATACATAGCGTTTCATTTAATTAAAAATATTACGCAAGGACAGGGAGGAGGCGTTGAATATGAGCAGCAATATATCTAGATTATTATCAGAGGCGATCGATATACAACGCATATACCTGAGAGTCTTTTGCCGCTGTTGATATATTTCAAAGCTAGGATCCTTGAGATTGAGCATGACCAGTTCGTTTTCATTGCGTTCTCCTTCCCATACTTTCTGCAACTGTTGGCCATGGTAGTTCAACGCTTGCGCCACGAGACGCGCGTCCATAGATTCCATTTCGCTCAACAAAGAGACCAATCTAATCTGTAAGACTGCGAAAATCGGCGCGTTCGAATTATATACGTCCACTTGTTTACGTTACTGTGAGATTACTGTGATTTCCACAAGTATGTCCGTTATATCGTTACACACACACAGATATATATCGGCACACATCGTTACACATTATAGATGTAATTATTCATAATTATTAATATTCTCTCATGCATAAAAAAACGTCCTTTGAACGTTTACGTTCCAACATGTTCAAGGACACACGTTGCCGATCGTCGACCACGTGGTCCGTCGAATTCGAAATTCAACACGTTATCGCTTCCGTTTTTTTTTTTCCCCTCTATTATCGCGCGCCTACTCGGAATGTCCGGCGGCATTGCAAATTATGAAAAATTGCAGCATTCCGCGCGGCCATCGCGCCATCCGAGACAAAGCGATCGCATCGTTCCGTGAAGCAACGCTGAACGAGACCCCCTGTGCCCGGATGAGTATCGGCCTCGTTGGCCTCGTCGAAATATCGCTCGCCACAGTTCAGTTATCTCGTATTAACGTTCACGTAGGCGAGAAGCGTGCGCCGTACGCATATTATCGATTTATCGACAACAAGATGGTCGTTGAGGGTAGAACCCGGGGAACTGCGAAGGGGCATCGGCGCCATGACGCTCTTTCTCTTTCTCTCTCCGCCGCTCCAAAGGCTACCACCTTTTATCCAACGCTAATCTCTCGCCAGCGGGACTGGGCCCGATAATTGCAAAAGTGTTACTTACCGCTCGCTCGGGATATTACGTTCCGCAGTGATCTGGCAACGAAACTCTGAAAGAATCACGTTGCGCTACGAGACATCCTCGGAATAAACGAATAAACGCGTGCCCGAGTCTCGAATCACCGAGTCACGATTGTGGCGAAAACGGAAACGATAGAAGGTAGAGGGGGCGATCGGGCGGCGCATGCGCGGCGCGCAACTGCCTTATCGAACGCCCGCCAAGCGTTCGTTCGACACGAACGAATGCGTACGTAGATACGTAGATACTCGTTTCATTGCTTGGAATCTTCTACAAAATGGGCTTAGAATCAATCGAGATCAAAAATACACCACGCCCGCGACAATGTAATGTTTTATAGATGAGATATTCCGATTTTTATCGAAAACTTTTTTTCTATACGCGATTGTAAAGGTGTCGTTATATGACATCAAGCGTCTGCGCAGAAAATCATGGGAATTGACCAATCGGAGTAGCCGGCGACAATTTGTTCCGATTGGTCAATTTCAACCGCAACCCGTAGTGTGATTACGGCTTTACGTCGCTGCTGTAGCAGAACATTCGTAGCTGTAAAGACGTCTCTTGCTTCTTTTTTTCCTGTTTTATTTACTCATTTGAAGGAAATTCCATTTTTGTCATCTGCTTATTGTATCACGTGTATCCACCAAATTTTATACGTTGCCTTTTTTCTCTTTATTAATTTTATTTTATTTGCGTGCATATTTTATTATGTAATTTATACATTTATAATAACAATATTATTCCTTTTATACGTTTATAATAACAATATTACTCCTTTTGGTAAATACAAACCTTGAGAGAAATTATCTTATATTTTTTTAGAATAATAAATTATGGAGAACATTGGAAATGGATAATTTGAAGAAAATAGACAATACTGTGTGTGAAAACTCTGTTAAAGATCAGTTAAAATCATATTCATCTTGTTCTATTTTGGAAACTAACTCTGGTTTTTCTTTAAATTCAAATCCAGATAGATGCTTTTCAAACCAATTCATTTGTAAATAGTGAAAAGGAACAAAAACTCGTAATTTAGACACACCTCGCACTTTGCAAGCAAGATATTAAATTTTTAAAATGTTACAAGACAGGGAGAAATGGAGCAAGAGAAATCTATGTAATGGTCGATCTACATAAAACATTATTCTATTTTTGGCAAATACAGATTCATAGGAAATTGTATCCTTTCTTGCATGATTTAAAAGATATAAGATACAAATTGTAGTTCATTTCGATAAAAATGATTGAAACCCTCGTGTACAAGAGTTTGTTTAAAAAAAACTCCTGCGAGAATAACAAAGTTAAACAGAAACAATTTAGTAACTAGTAATTAATCAATAAATGTAGTAATTTTTTAATTTAATACTTTATAGAGGAAATTTTAATTAATTTTTGTATATTTTTCTACTATTTGTTATATATTTTACAGATTTACTACAGTTTGACAACTTTGGTAATGAAGTTTGGTAATGAAGTAAGGCATAAAAATATTCGAATTAGTATTTTTAAGTGTAAAAGTCATCTAGTCTAACTTTGAAAAGTTGTGCTATCTCTTTTTTGTCATATACTTTTATTTGTACAGCTTTTATATAATAAAAAAAAAAATAAAAAAAAAAAAGAAAAAAGTAACTTAATAATTTATAAAGTTTATTAAATATTTTTCTGTTTTCATTTCTGTAAGTATAGAAATATTGTTAATAATATTGTTTTATTTTACCACTTATAATTATATCAAGTATTGTATTGCAATAAATTTTTGATAATAAATTATTTTTTTTATTTACTTGTATTATACTCTAAATGTAATAAAAATTTAATATTATTTTTACTGCTGCAAATAAAGAATATAATAATCAGTTAATAATCTAGTTAATAATATAACAATGTATACATAATATATAATAATTAATAATATAAACTTTTTGTAAAAACTGAAGAGTGTATAGTGTTGTATTTATATAATACAGATTCATTCATTTGTAATATTATAGATTTCCAGGAATATATTAATAATTTATTCACTCAATCAATTTTATATAAATGTAATATCTCATGTTACTTTAAATGATAATAATTGAAAAGAATTTAAAAGTATATTCATAATACACATTTAATTTTTTATACTGCAATAAGATGAAATGATTATCGAGGATGAATACTTTCTGCATAGGTACATGAATATTGAAATGGATTTTATACAGTAATGAAAAACTGTATTTTTTAATTATATCACACATATGTGTATAACATTTATCATTCTAATTGTAAGTTGTATAAAAACTGATTTTTACATAAAGTGATAGCAAAAAATAAATTTACTCTTATTTTGAATAAAAAAATGTATATGTGTATTTGTGTTTGTATATACATGTACATGTTATTCGTGTACATGTTACAAATGTTTTATTTAATATTACATTCATCCATACTAAGAATATGTAAATGTATGCAGAATATACACATGAATTATATTTTTGATAAACAGTATTTTTAATAAATACAATGTATTTATTAAAGTATATTTAATTTAAACACATATAATCACTTTAGTATTCAGAGAGAAATATATTATCAACGATAATACCATACATGTGGGCGATAACAATAATTACGTTGATTATAATTGTTATTCTTTCAGAATTATATTTAAATTTCTTATCTTGAATTTATCATTTTACACAATTAATATACAACGTACTAAAATATTACTTATATTTGTAATCGCTGCTTTTTTATCGATACAGTTTTCGCGGTTGTATATATTCAGTATTGAATAAAATTAAGAAAATATGAGGAATATTAAAAATTATATATATATATATATATATATATATATATATATATATATATATATATAAGACTATGTCAATTAAATTTATATCCGATTAAAATCTACCGATATTGGAGAAAGCAGCGAATAATGGTGTTCCGCTCGTCGTCGTGGTTGATGGTTGCTGATCACCGATATTTTTCAATAGATTACCTTGCAATAGACTGTCGAGTGCTTTCTGAACTGTCGGATCGTTTAGAAGAGGCGACGGTGAAACTCCCGTGGATGCGGTCGTCGTGGATGATGTTGTGGCCGTGTTTGATGCTATCGGCATAACGTGCATTTATCAAGTTCGTGGTTTCAACACCGTCTGAATGAATTTTCTACAGTATTTTAATTGTTTTTGTTAAATATTGTTCATGTATCTAGTTGTTAAAATACAGTCATGATATTTTATTTTATTAATCGAAGACTTTTACTTGCAAATGTTTTATCTTAAAATTACATTCCCAAACAACTTATATATGCTGCAAATATTTATATGCATAATCAACACGATATTCTTCAAATTTTGTCGATCTTTTATATATATACATGATCTGTTTAATCTTTTACCTGTTCCCCAATTAGCTGGTGGAACTGGAACTGGTGCCGAAGCTGGTGGTGGTACCGGGCTCGGTTCTGCCGCTCTTGGCGCGCTTGTTTTACTATTATTCAGAATATTCAGTATTCGCGTCTGTAACTCTGCTTGTTTTGGATCGTTGATCGATGTGAGCGGCGCTTTTACCGGCAAATCCTTCGCGTCGCCCAATTCAACTTGTACTTGTTCCTCGCGTTTCATATCGAGATACTTTATGACACGATCGTACTGCAGAACCGTAAGTTGATGATTGTCAGCCAGCATGTTTAGTAAAACCTGTATAGCGTCCGGATGACGCTCGCTTGCGAGAGGTGTATTTAGAGGAACCGAACGGCCGCCGGCTTTGTAATTCGTAAAATCTCGTGAAATTAAATTTATAGCATCTTCAACTGGCATATTCCTATGTTCTATAACATAAAAACGGTACAATGCCAATCAATTTGTGTTATAATAAATTATTAAGATTATTAATATTATTTATTATTATTATTTATTATTAATATCATGTGTGATAACAAATTTTAATGAATATTATGTGTGCTAACAAATTTTAATGAAGATCTTCATTCCTACAATTTATACCTTATTGAAATTCTTTACCTTGTGGTAATCCGTGTAAAATATTCAGTGTCAAAGAATGGTGTTCATGATTGATGGGTGTTACTACTACGGCGTATAAACAGCCACGACTCGCGATATTTCCCAAAACACGGCCTAAGGGAACGTCCTCGTTCGGAAACAGCAAGTCTACCATTAAGCCGATCTGCTTTAATCGTAATTCAATATCTTCTGCATATTTCCTGGATATTTAATAATATATGTATTGTATAACATCAATATCTAACTTTATATAATTATAAGTAAGGATTGACATCTCACGTTAACGCCTTATTAACGACGATAATTTCGCAGTCATTCTTTTCAGTTGCCAGGTAATCCATTGATGCTCCACTGACATTTCTACAAGACAAATGAATGTTTTATTATCTACATTTATACATGCATTTGTTTTTATTAAGTTATTAAATAAATAAATAAATAAAAAAATTGACTATAACTGTATTAGAATGTGTATAGGTAGAATATTATTCGATAAGAACTTATTGGGTATATTATTGTTGTTGAGAAAGATTGTTTAACTATTATATTAAGTTAGGTCAACGATGACGACATTTTACCCAAAACTCGCATTTGCATCTCTTGTTCCAGACGTCTTGAAATCATCATAACGATTTCCACCGTCATTGAATGAATCTCTGGCAAAATTGTTGCCACGTAGTCTATCTCCTTGTTTATGATCCCATTCTCTATTTACTTTGTCCTCTATTCGATTACCTCTATTAATTGGGCTTCGATCTCTGAAATTATTCGCGTTGTTTGGATTGTTCTGATTATTCTTGTTTCTATTCTTTCCACCTCTCGCTCCTCGTGTTCTATGAATATGGGTACCGCCTCCGGTACCCATTGCCCCACCACCAGAAACAGCATTTTGATTTTGGTTATTGCCTGGATTAGTTTGATTACGATTCTGATTTCCTCCAGGCCTATTCTGATTTCCCATCTGATTATTATTTCCAAACTGATTGTTGATGCCTCTATTTTGATTGCCATGACTAGCAACAAATTGATCATTTCCACGATTTGGATTACCTAAATTGAATTGATTGTTTCCACGATTTTGAGCGGGATTATTAAAAGGATCGTTTCCATTGTTATTATTATTATTATTATTATGTTTCCCATTATATTGGTCATTGTCGCTATTTCCTGTTTGATTTCCATCATCAAAGTTACTGTTTCCGCTATTCCTATTTTGAGGATTTAAGTCTTTTTGACTGTTAGCAAAAGTACTATCATTCCCAAAATTCTGATTCATACTGCCAATATAATTTGGTTTATTTGTACCAAAAGAGTCAGTTGCTGCATTACTAAATTGATTATTCATAGAATTGAATTGATTATTCAATCCACTCATTTGCTTTGCATTTGAATTGCCTGCATTTCCACCAGATTGATTATCTTTTTTGGCTGGTCTGACATCTAGAAAAAATATAGATAAATGAGAAGAAATATTTTGAATCATCTCCCTATACATTTTCTCTCAAAATAAATATTAACATTAACATTGAGAAAGATAAAAATAATATTATTTGTCAAATATAAGAAAAATATATTTATAAATATGTAAGTCTCTCTTCAACTATCCAACTTTCTATAATATACCTATACGTCTGCCTTTAAACAGTGCGCCATCTTCATTCTGTATAGCTTTCTGAGCAGATTGTTCATCCTCAAATTGCACAAATCCAAAGCCTCTGTTTATTATCGACGCTATAACAGTTCCATATTTGGAGAAATGTTCTTCCAATTCTAACTTTGTAACATCATCAGTTTGTAAATGGCCCACAAATATGCGACTAGACGCAGTAGCAGGATCTTTTAAGAGTCTGGCGCTCATCCTGCATTTTCATATAAAAAGATATCTTAAGACAACGGTAATAAAACTGACAAATTGTTATGATATAGATCTTTGTTAATATTTTTAAAATTTACAAAACTGGTTTTTGCATTGAGAAAGCATTTTTAATATATTATATTAAAGTCGATATTTTTATATGCTTTTAATATATACAAGAAATTAATTCAACTTTATCTTCATATATAAATGTTATGATATAGTTATATTATATAATATAAAAATGATTTCAGATTTAATAAAATTATTATATATGTGTATATTGTCTAACAAAATATTTGAATTTCTAAATAATTAATTAAATGTTTATATCATTTATCAAAATATTTGAATTTTTAAATAATTAATTATTATTAAATAAAATAATACAAATTAATATTATTATAGATTAATGTTAGATGTTTATTTTAATTACTAAAATATAATTTATTATTAAAGATGCCACAATTAAAATTCCAGCTATATATTGCTTAAATTTTAATCATTAAACCGGTATACTACATTATATTGTGTAAATAGTAGATATATCGAATTAGATATACTTATATTAGGTATATTTATATTTTATAATTACTTATGTACAAATGAAATAGCTTCATGCTTACTTTTTGATGATGTATTAATCAGTGTTGTGAGAGAGAGAGAGAAAGAGAGTTCAATTTTAAAACTCTCTAAATCTTGATAACTTGAAACACAATAAACTCAGTAAATTCTATAAGTTTCAGCAAAAAATTAACGAAGGGCATTCTCTTCCTGAAAGATAATTCTATAATCGAGCATCGGGACTCTTTGACACTATATCATAAAACATTGGTTTACGTCCGAATTTAAACTGACGTCTTGATTGTGCGTTAATTGAATTAACGCAAGACAAATGCGCAAGATTACGCACTTTACTATCGAAACTGCGGTCACTGTTTGTTTGCGTACAAAACCGTTTGTCGATTTATGATGAAGCCATCTTGCAAAAGCGTACTCAGTTTTCAAGCACGAATCATAAAGTCAAAGATCCAAACCAAGACTGTGTTCCGAACTGTTTCCGAAATTGCTGCCAGTTTAATGCCAGCACTGAAAATATACGATATACGTAAAGGTGCAATTTCATTGACGCTAAAAAGTAGCGTCAACCATTGGTTAAACAATGAAGCAACTACTTATTTCCTTGTTCAACCAATGGTTGATGCTACTTTTTAGCGTCAATGAAATTGCACCTTAAGTTCATATTTTTATGTTTATAGAGGACGCATCGTCCTTTCAGGGATAACCTAAAGCCGGATACTTTGTTAATCTAGTGACTTTAAGATCGCCTAAAAGCAGACTATGACAAAAAAGAGTGAAAACTATGAACAACTTTGTTGTTTGTTTTATAGATTTTAAAAATGGCTTGTCGTATGCTACATATTTAGAGTTGTAAATAATTTGATAAAAAATGTTCAATCTATAAATAATGATAACGCAAATGAAATATATCATTGTCGCTAAATCATTATATGTAATTAACATATAATGTGTATTTAAAATTAATTTATCAATTTAATTCTAATAAAATTATGAAATTTTTTTCAGGTATATATTATTGTTTAATATTGTTTAATTTATTGCTTGTCAGTCATTCACATTTATTAAAAATAGTCACTTTATTAAATAATGTGAGAAACTCTATGTTCTTTGCGAATAGTAAGTAGAACTTTTATGGAAATAGCATTTTGATAATAGTTTATATTTACAGTAGAAAATAGTTTGTATTTCACTGTGCTTTTGTTCTATAGGACCATGAATTATGAAAGGATGTGACAAGTATCAGTAATGCAGGAAGACGCAGAGGTAGAGCAAGAAGAGTAGTGAAAAGAGAGACCTAAATAAGGAGCAAATTATTGGCATGGGAAAAATTCCAATACAATTTCCTGGTCTGAACACTTCTGTGTTTAGAGGAAAAGAATTAATTCAACAGCTGAAACTGCTTGTAAATTTTGAAAGAAAGCAAAAACTTATGGAATTACCACAAAGTCAGACCAGGCCAATGCAAATAAAATTATCGCCATTGGAATGTGGTTGGAGGAGTGTTATAATGGATGGCAGAAGCATTGAATCAGATCTTATTGGAAAAGGTTAATATTTATGCTATTATTGGATTATAATGGTTAAATTACATACATACAAAAATCATGTGATATGATGTCTATTTTCAATTTTTTTTTTTTTGATGTTTCAGTTCTAAATATTAGAATCTTATATAATTAATATCTTTGTTTTCTGCAGATACATTTGAAAGTTTTGAAACCTGGATTTTGGAAAACAAAATGATAACTTGTATGACCAGTAATTTAGCACGTAAGACTAGAATCAATACATTTATAGTAACTGGGAATGGAAATGGATTGGCTGGATTTGCGTTATGAAAAGCCAAAGCATCCCTAAAGACGATTAAAAATAGGGCTGGTCAAAGATTAATGTATATTCCTACATGTAAGGAACACACTGGTAAGAAAATACTTGTCAGTACTATATAATATAAAATTTATTTCTTCTCTTTTAATATCACTTTGTATTTTTCAGTGTTACATGATTTCTTTACACAGTTTGAGAATATAAAAATATTTGTAAAGAAAATTCATGAAGGATAGTGGGCTTGTTTGTCATCATGCGATAAAAGTATGTTGGGAGATAATTGGCATAAAATATATATATGCCAAAGTACAAGGAGGAATGTAAAAGCATTCTTTGGTTGGCTTATTACAAATAGGTGTGAATATAAAGTATTTAAAAGCATATTATACTTTTTATTTAATTTATATTAGAAAGAAACATTTTTTTATTTATAAAAATATATATACACACACATATATATATATATATATATATATATATATATATATATATATGTTACACATAAAGCTAAAAAAAAACGTAAATTGTGTCGATTAATTAATTAATTGTTTTATTTAATTATCAATTTATATATGTATATCATTAACAATGATTTTTTGTTTACTTAAACTTGATAAGGTTGTACATAAGAAACAATCTTTTTTATTTAGTATTTCAAGCATATTTTCATAGAACTTTAATTTAATTATTATATTAAAAATGTTGAACAAAATAAAGAATTAAAGCTGGCTTTCTCTGTAGTCTCATGGCAGATTATATCAGTAATCATACTTTAATTATTGCAATATATCATGAAACAAATCAATATATCAAATATGCTATATCAAATATGTAGTGTAAAGATTTTAATGTTTTCGTATACGATCTATTTTTTATAATTTTTTCGTATACGATCTATTTTTTATTCTATCGATGTTTTTATAGTGATGCACCTTGAGCACTTTGCTTCATATATTTGCAATAAAAATATATTAAAGCAAATTATTTTGCAAATTTATTATTCTAATTTTTATTTAGAAAGAATAAGATTTAAAAAGACACATGAATTTTTTCAGATTTTTTTTACATATTTCTATTGAAAAAAACGCATCAGATAAAACTGACTTTCCTGTACATTTTAAATGTGCCAAAAGATTTGCTCTTTATTCCACTTACTGCAATAATGTACACTAAAAATGACAGATCTATATTAAAAATGATAGATCTATATTTAGTAGTTGAAAAGAAAGAGAGGAGAAATGAAAAGTGTATCTAGAGAATTTAAAAGAATAAAAAACAAATCTAAAAATAATAATACATAAAGATTAATATTATGTATTTTTTCCATGAGGAATGTGGGGCGCACATTTATGCATTTATTTATTTAGATGAGATTTACTTTAGAGCACATTCAGTATTCAACTTTTATTTTATTTTCTCTTTCTTACGATATATAAGTATAACATAATTACCTGCAAATGCTATCATTTTTGTATGCTTACAGTGATACAGAAACAACATTACGAGTACTATATTTACAGATAACATCTCTATAATAAAAAAAGCACCAAAAATCTAATGGTGAAAAAAGGGTAAATATTGTAGACCAGCATAAGTATCAACCAATTATTTCACCGCTCTGTTTCATTAGAGTTGCAATTTTCTTTTATAATATCATAAATATTATAAATAAGATAGAGATTTCCATACGTTTCAAATAAATTTATATATTTTATATATGTAATACTGCGCACACATATTAAAAGGTGATAATATCGCAGTTATAATAAGATACAATCCTGGCAATGTAGCAATTTTTGGATTCTGAAAATAATTTAATTTGATTTATTTTTGAGAAATGCACACAATACTTTAGAACAAATTATTTTTGTGCCATGTATTACCTGTGTAAAATTCCACACGCAGTATCATATTGTCTGTGATATATGAAAAGCTTCATCGATGAAATAAATGGTTGAATATGATTGAGATATAAGAAAAGTACTTGTAATGTAGTAATATAGTACTTGTAATGAATAACGTTAATGTGGAATCCATAAATATTTTATATTTTAATTTCATGTAATCGAGATGTGATAAGACACTCATGATTACTTTAAAAATGTGTCCACAAATATCATGTAACTTCAATAGCTGCACATTCGTCAAATTAATCCTATTACGTTAAATGAATCACAGCAGCTTGTTTTAATTTAATCTAACCTAACCAATTATATTATATGCTCCTCATTAAAATGTGTAAAACTGTACGTCGCACATTTAATACGATTAATATACTACGTAATAAAATGTAATACACTAATGAAATAATTAAATATTATTTTTTAAAGCATGATAAAATCCAGGAGCATACGCTTGTGTTTACATTCGAAATCCAAAGCCACTGAGAGGTTAAGTTAGGTTAGGTTAGGTTAGATCAAACAAATTTATCGTTTAACAGTTGGCAGCCCTACGAGATAGGCTGTGCAGCACTGCGCGCGCGTATACAAAATAAATTTGAAATCGCTTCTAGCATAACCGTCTTCACGCAATCGACTTTATTTGAATTGCACCGAATCCAATTATGATGCCGATTTGTCCGAATGTATTCGGGACATCGCGATGCTGTATAAGCGTCGAATGAGCACAAATTATCACGCAAATATGATAAATCAAATCTACTCACCGGCTGTTCCACAAGCCTCCTCGGGACAGTTCGCTCGCCTCGGGACGTCCTATTCCGATCTTGATGCACACAAATCCACACGATATCATCAACACGAACGCGCGACACTTTATTCGGCACTCCTGATATTCGCTCGCATCCGATAATCATCATCAAGGGCGCGAATAACGCGACGCAACTTCGCTCCATCTTCGCAATGACGCCATCACTGAATATCGTCAAAAATCGCTGTCGCGCGTTTCCCATCGACACACTATAAATAGTCGCGCGATCATCCTTCGCGACACTCTCGAACGCTCGGTTTCACTCGGCGATAATTCCGTTCTTAAAAAACGCCGTTAAAAGATGCGAAAAATGCGGACGTACGACGATCCGTGTAACTAGCGTCATAACTACCGAATTCAACAGCGTCACATGGCGGACCGTAATGACGCGTTTTGGACGTAGCAGATGACGGTAGTAGTCACAGCGCCCAACATTGGCGCCGAACCAAGTAGCGCATTCGGTTTCTGCCAATTCCTGCGCGGCAACTATATGATTTCACTGATATGTCTACGGCCTTTAATTATTAGCACATAATTAAATATATAAAGATGGAATCAATATAAATCATATTGGTCATAATATGTAAGAAAAGACTTGCCCGAAGACAATAGAGAAAAAAATGGAGAGCATATTTTTAATTCTTTTTTCTTTTAGTAAAGGATGGAAATGTCCCTATTCATAGGCTTGTTCTTTTTTTCCTTTTCGCGCAATATTCGATTCCAATCATTAACGTAGAAAATTCATCAGTATAATTATGTAACTGAAATAGATAATGATACGAAATGATTCGATTGTTTTATCCGCGCCTTTTCCAAAGCTCATCATCTTACTACACTATTTAGTTTACATTTTTTAAACTGAGAGCCGATTCACTACTACAGAGTTTGAAGAGATATCCAATGACGACAAATTATACTTGCGTTGATTAGTATTTCTCACACTACCGACCCACTCGTTAAGTTCGCGAAATCACGACAACACTTCAAGCACTTTTTTTCCCGCAAAGAACGTATCACGAAAGGGCCAATATTTTCCGCGCCTCGCGTCTTCCATCATGAGCCATCTTCTTTGCTGTTAGTATCGCCATCTTGCATATCGCGTTAAACGCCAGATTACGTAGCAACAAACATTCGACTGCCGGAAAAGTCATCATTTTGTGCATGTCCATAAATTGTTAGAATCAGGCGTCGTGCAAGCATGAAATTTTTTTATTTGTAAGAACATAACAATATGTAATTAACAAATTCATGTAAAACACGTGTTTTTTAAATCAAATTTACATATACTTTATTCCGTTTACTCTTTAATACTTGTACGTTAACAGGATTTAAGTTATACACACAATGCATAAAGCTTCCAGCGAAATCTATCCAGAACACAAATATTTTATTATTTAAACGAAAACCATGCGAAGAAAAACCAATAGGATTAAAGAAGCCGTATAATCATTTGTAACTTTTACTGTATAAAACGTTTCACAAATAAAAATTCTTCTATAAATGAAGTGTTACATTTAAAAATATTAGCTATAAAATTAAATACCCAATGTGAGATTTAAAATTTTTTGTCCTTTTTTTTTCTAAGAATTTCTTGTACTTTTTTTTCTAAAGATTCTTTAGAAAAGCGAGAACTGTTTTTTCGCAACGACTCCATTGCAACAATTGAATATTTGATATTTTAGAATTTAATTTCCCCGTGAAAACAATTCCGAGAAAATTAGTTTTTATGCGCATTAACTGCACACATCATCATTACAATCGCATATATCAAATATGTAGTGTAAATGATTTTATAATTTTTTTAAGCATATTTCGATCTGCTTTTTTTATTCTATCGATGTTTTCATAGTGATGCACCTTGAGCACTTTACTTCATATATTTGCAATAAAAATATATTAAAGCAAATTATTTTCAAATTTATTATTTCTAATTTTTATTTAGAAAGATAAAGATTTAAAAGACGGACATGCAATTTTTTCAGATATATTTCTATTGAAAAAAACGCATCAGATAAAACTGACTTTACCTGTACATTTTAAATGTGCCAAAAGATTTGCTCTTTAATTCCACTTACTGCAATAATGTCACTAAAAATGACAGATCTATATTAAAAATAAGATCTATATTTAGTAGTTGGAAAGAAAGAGAGGAAAATGAAAAGTGATTAGAGAATTTAAAAGAATAAAAAATCTAAAAATAATAATACATAAAGATTAATTATGTATTTTTTTCATGAAGAATGTGGGGCGCACATTTATGCATTTATTTATTTAGATGAGATTACTTTAGAGCACATTCAGTAATTCAACTTTAAATTTTATTTTCTCTTTCTTACGATATATAGTATAACATAATTACCTGCAAATGCCTATCATTTTTGTATCTTACAGTGATACAGAAACAACATTACGAGTACTATATTTACAGATACAATCACTATAAATAAAAAAAGCACCAAAAATCTAATGGTGAAAAAAGGGTAAATATTGTGACCAGCATAATAATCAACCAATTATTCTCACGCTCTGTCTCAATTCAGTTTGCAATTTCTTTATAATATCATACATTTAATAAATAAGATAAGAGATTTCAGTAAGTTTCAAAATAATTTATATATTTTATTATGTAATACTGCGGCACACATATTAAAAAGGTGATAATCTCGCAGTTATAATCAAGATACAATCCTGGCAAATGTAGCAATGTTTTGGATTCTGAAATAATTTAATTTGATTTTTTTGAGAAATGCACACAATACTTGAGACAAAATTATTTTTGTGCCATGTATTACCTGTGTAAAAATATCCACACCAGTATCATATATTGTCTACGTGATATATGAAAAGCTTTCATCGATGAAATAAATGGTTGAATATGATTGAAGATATAAGAAAAGTACTTGTAATGTAGTAATATATAATACTTGTAATGAATACGTTATATGGACACATAAATATTTTAATATTTTAATTTCATGTAATCGAGATGGATAAGACACTTCATGATTACTTTTAAAAATGTGTCCACAAATATCATTAACTTCAATAGCTGCACTTCGGTCAAATTAATCCTATTACGTTAAATGAATCACAGCAGCTTGTTTTAATTTAATCTAAATTACCAATTATATTATAATGCTACCTCATTAAAATGTGTAAAACTGTACGTCCGCACATTTAATACGATTAATATATTACGTAATAAATGTAATACACTAATGAAATAATAATATTATTTTTTAAAGCATGATACAATACAGCAGCATACGCTTGGTGTTTACATTCGAAATCCAAAGCACACTGGAGAGGTTAAGGTTAGGTAGTTAAGATCAAACAAATTTATCGTTTAAACAGTTGGCAACCCTACGAGATAGGCTGTTGCAGCACTGCGCCGCGTATACAAAATAATCTAAATCGCTTCTAGCATAATCATCTTCATGCAATCGACTTATTTGAATTGCAACCGAATCGACAATTTGATGCGGCGATTTGTCCGAATGTATTTCGGGACATCGCGATGCTGTATACACGTCGAATGAGCACAATTGTCACGCGAAATATGATAAATCAAATCTACTCAGGCGGCTGTTCCATAGCAGAGCCTCCCTCGGGACAGTTCGCTCGCCTCGGGACGTCCTATTTCCGTCTCTGATCACACAAAATCCACACGAATCTAATCAACAGCGAACGCGCCAGACACTTTATTCGGCACTCCTGATATACTTCGCATCCGATAATCATCATAACGGGCGCGAATAACGGACGACACTTCGCCCATCTTCGCGAATGACGCCATCACTGAATATCGTCAAAAAAATCGCTGTCGCGCGTTTCCATCGCACACTAGAAAGTCGCGCGATCATCCTTGACACTCTCGACGCTCGTTCACTCGCGATATTCGTTTAAAACGGTTAAAAGATGCGAAAAATGCGGACGTACGACGATCCGTGTAACTGGTAATGACTCCTATACGCGCAACATGGCGGCCGTATGAGCGTTTGACTAGTAGCAGTGACGTTTGGCAGTGACGACACAGTCCTCGCCCAACATGGCGGCCGAATTCAGTAGCGCATTCGTTTCTGCACATGGGCCTTTTCAAGCGACGCAACTTTAATATTTCTGAATATAGTCTACGGCTATAATTAATACACATAATTGAAAATATATAAGATGGAATCAATTAAAATCATAATTAGGTTCTATATATGATGTAGACTATTGCCGAAGGACACAAGAAATAACAACTTAAGAGATATTATATATAATTATTTTTTTTTTTTAGTAATAGGAATGTGAAAATGCTTATTTCGGTTAGGCTTGTCTTTTTTCCTCTTTCGCCCAATTTCGATTCAATATATAGACGTAGAAAATCATAGTATATATGCTAATGATATGGAATTAACGAAACGAATTCGATTGTTTTACTGCTGCCTTGCTCGCCCGCCGCTGCCCGCTGCACCGCTGTCCGCAGCTGACTTGCTACGCTGCTGCCCCGCTGCTTGCTGATGTGCTGGAGACCCAATTCTGAAAAAGAAATAAAAAAATAAGAACAACAGAAGGGAACAACATCTAGAATAAAATAGAGAAACGAGCATTCACGACTGATCCGCTTCCCGCTGTCCGCTTCCAGCTGTCCGTCTGTTCTCGCTGTCCGCTTCCCAGTCTGTCCGCTGTCCGCTGTCCGCTGTCCGCTTCCCGCTGTTCCGCTTCCCGCTGTCGCTGTCCCAGCTTCCCGCTGTTCCGCTGTCCCGCTGCCGCTTCCCGCTGTCGCTTTCCCGCTTGTCCGCTTTCCCGCTGTCCGCTGCCGCTGTCCGCTGTCCGCTGCCCGCTGTTCCGCTTCCTGCTGTTCCGCTTCCCGCTGACGCTGTCGCTTCCCGCTGTCCGCTTTCCGCTGTCCCCTTCCCGCTGTCCGCTGTCCGACTTTCCCGGCTGTCCGCTTCCCGCTGTCCGCTGTCCGCTTTCCCGCCTGTCCGCTCTCCCGCTGTCCGCTGTCCGCTGTCCGCTTCCCGCTCCGCTGTCCCGCTTCCGCTGTCGCTTCCGCTGTCCCGGTCCTTCCCCGCTTCACGCTTCCCGCTGTCCGCTTCACCGCGTGCCCGCTGTCCCGCTTCCCGCTCTGTCCCGCTTCCCGCTGTCCGCTTTCCGCTGTCCGCTGTCCGCTTTCCCGCTGCTCCGCTGTCCGTGTCCGCTGTCCGGCTGTCCGCTTCCGCTGTCCGCGCTCCCGCTGTCCGCTGTCCGCTTCCGCTGTCCCGCTGTCCGCTTCCCGCTGTCCGCTGTCCGCTGTCCGCTGTCCGCTTCCCGCTGTCGCTCCGCTTCCGCGCTTCCCGCTGTCGCTTCCCGCGTGTCCGCTTCCCGCTGCGGTCCGCTTTCCCGCTGACCGCTTCCGCTTCCCGCTTCCGCTTCCGCTGTCCGCTTCCCCTGTTCGCTGTCCCGCTGTTCCGTGTCCGCTTCCCTTCGCTGTCCGCTTTTCCCGCTCGCTCCCCGCTGTCCCGCTGTCGTGTCCGCTTCCCCCCGCTGTCCGCTATCCCGCTGTCCAAGCTCGTTCGCTTCACCGCTGTCCGCTTCCCGCTGTCCGTTCCCGCTGTCCGCTTGTCGCTGTGCTGTCCGCTTGTCCGCTTCCCGCTGTCCGCTTACCGCTGTCCGCTGTCCGCTTCCCGCTGTTCACTGTCCGCCTTCCCACTGTCCGTCGTCCGCTTTCCCGCTGTGCCGGGCTTCCGCGTGTCCGTGTTTTATCCGCTTCCCGCTGTCCCGCTCCCGCTGTCCGCTGTCGCTGTCTGCGCTTCCCGCTGTCCGCGTTCCCGCTGTCAGCTGTCCGCTCCCGCTGTCCGCTTCCCCGCTGTCCGCTTCCCGCTGTCGCTTCCACGCTGTCCCGCTGTTCCGCTGTCCGCGTGTCCTGCTTCCCGCTGTCGCTAACCGCTGTCCGTCTGTCCGCTTCCCGCTGTCAGCTGTCCGCTTCCCGCTGTCCGCTTCCCGCTGTCCGCTTCCCGCGTACAGCTGTGTCCGCTTCCCGCGCTGTCCGCTTCCCGCTGTCCGCTTCCCGCTGTCCGCTGTCCGTTCCCGCTGTCAGACTGTCGCTTCCCGCTGTCCGCTTCCGCTTCCAGCTGTCCGCTGTCCGCGCTGGTCCGCTGTCCCCGCTGTCCGCTTCCCGCTGTCCGCTGTCGCTGTCCTCCGCTTCCGCTGTCTGTCCGCTGTCCCGCTGTGTCCGCTTTCCCGCTGTCACGCTTACCGCTGTTCCGCTGTCCGCTTCCCGCTGTCCGCAATCCGCCTGTCCGCTGTCCGCTTCCCGCTGTCCGCTGTTCCGCTGTCCGCTGTCCCGCTGTCCGCTGTCCGCCTTCCCGCTGTCCGCTTCCAGCGTATCCGCTTCCCGCTTCCCGCTGTCGCGCTTCCCGTGTCCGCTTCCCGCTTCCGCTGTTCCGCTGTCCGCATGTCCGCATTCACCGACTGTTCGCTTCNAAAGTTTTGAAACCTGGATTTTGGAAAACAAAATGATAACTTGTATGACCAGTAATTTAGCACGTAAGACTAGAATCAATACATTTAATAGTAACTGGGAATGGAAATGGATTGGCTGGATTTGCGTTATAAAAGCCAAAGCATCCCTAAAGACGATAAAAATAGGGCTGGTCCAAAGATTAATGTATATTCCTACATATAAGGAACACACTGGTAAGAAAATACTTGTCAGTACTATATAATATAAAATTTATTTCTTCTCTTTTAATATCACTTTGTATTTTTCAGTGTTACATGATTTCTTTACACAGTTTGAGAATATAAAAATATTTGTAAAGAAAATTCATGAAGGATAGTGGGCTTGTTTGTCATCATGCGATAAAAGTATGTTGGAGATAATTGGCATAAAATATATATATGCCAAAGTACAAGGAGGAATGTAAAAAGCATTCTTTGGTTGGCTTTATTACAAATAGGTGTGAATATAAAGTATTTAAAAGCATATTATACTTTTTATTTAATTTATATTAGAAAGAAACATTTTTTTATTTATAAAAAATATATACACACACATATATATATATATATATATATATATATATATATATATATATGTTACACATAAAGCTAAAAAAAAACGTAAATTGTGTCGATTAATTAATTAATTGTTTTATTTAATTATCAATTTATATATGTATATCATTAACAATGATTTTTTGTTTACTTAAACTTGATAAGGTTGTACATAAGAAACAATCTTTTTTATTTAGTATTTCAAGCATATTTTCATAGAACTTTAATTTAATTATTATATTAAAAATGTTGAACAAAATAAAGAATTAAAGCTGGCTTTCTCTGTAGTCTCATGGCAGATTATATCAGTAATCATACTTTAATTATTGCAATATATCATGAAACAAATCAATATATCAAATATGCTATATCAAATATGTAGTGTAAAGATTTTAATGTTTTCGTATACGATCTATTTTTTATAATTTTTTCGTATACGATCTATTTTTTATTCTATCGATGTTTTATAGTGATGCACCTTGAGCACTTTGCTTCATATATTTGCAATAAAAATATATTAAAGCAAATTATTTTGCAAATTTATTATTCTAATTTTTATTTAGAAAGAATAAGATTTAAAAAGACACATGAATTTTTTCAGATTTTTTTACATATTTCTATTGAAAAAAACGCATCAGATAAAACTGACTTTCCTGTACATTTTAAATGTGCCAAAAGATTTGCTCTTTATTCCACTTACTGCAATAATGTACACTAAAAAATGACAGATCTATATTAAAAATGATAGATCTATATTTAGTAGTTGAAAAGAAAGAGAGGAGAAATGAAAAGTGTATCTAGAGAATTTAAAAGAATAAAAAACAAATCTAAAAATAATAATACATAAAGATTAATATTATGTATTTTTTCCATGAGGAATGTGGGGCGCACATTTATGCATTTATTTATTTAGATGAGATTTACTTTAGAGCACATTCAGTATTCAACTTTTATTTTATTTTCTCTTTCTTACGATATATAAGTATAACATAATTACCTGCAAATGCTATCATTTTTGTATGCTTACAGTGATACAGAAACAACATTACGAGTACTATATTTACAGATAA
Source organism: Camponotus floridanus (assembly GCF_003227725.1). Lineage (NCBI taxonomy): Eukaryota > Metazoa > Arthropoda > Insecta > Hymenoptera > Formicidae > Camponotus > Camponotus floridanus. The sequence continues at coordinate 238,681 of NW_020229346.1, forward strand.
CATCTCTATAATAAAAAAAGCACCAAAAATCTAATGGTGAAAAAAGGGTAAATATTGTAGACCAGCATAAGTATCAACCAATTATTTCACCGCTCTGTTTCATTAGAGTTGCAATTTTCTTTTATAATATCATAAATATTATAAATAAGATAGAGATTTCCATACGTTTCAAATAAATTTATATATTTTATATATGTAATACTGCGCACACATATTAAAAGGTGATAATATCGCAGTTATAATAAGATACAATCCTGGCAATGTAGCAATTTTTGGATTCTGAAAATAATTTAATTTGATTTATTTTTGAGAAATGCACACAATACTTTAGAACAAATTATTTTTGTGCCATGTATTACCTGTGTAAAATTCCACACGCAGTATCATATTGTCTGTGATATATGAAAAGCTTCATCGATGAAATAAATGGTTGAATATGATTGAGATATAAGAAAAGTACTTGTAATGTAGTAATATAGTACTTGTAATGAATAACGTTAATGTGGAATCCATAAATATTTTATATTTTAATTTCATGTAATCGAGATGTGATAAGACACTCATGATTACTTTAAAAATGTGTCCACAAATATCATGTAACTTCAATAGCTGCACATTCGTCAAATTAATCCTATTACGTTAAATGAATCACAGCAGCTTGTTTTAATTTAATCTAACCTAACCAATTATATTATATGCTCCTCATTAAAATGTGTAAAACTGTACGTCGCACATTTAATACGATTAATATACTACGTAATAAAATGTAATACACTAATGAAATAATTAAATATTATTTTTTAAAGCATGATAAAATCCAGGAGCATACGCTTGTGTTTACATTCGAAATCCAAAGCCACTGAGAGGTTAAGTTAGGTTAGGTTAGGTTAGATCAAACAAATTTATCGTTTAACAGTTGGCAGCCCTACGAGATAGGCTGTGCAGCACTGCGCGCGCGTATACAAAATAAATTTGAAATCGCTTCTAGCATAACCGTCTTCACGCAATCGACTTTATTTGAATTGCACCGAATCCAATTATGATGCCGATTTGTCCGAATGTAATTCGGGACATCGCGATGCTGTATAAGCGTCGAATGAGCACAAATTATCACGCAAATATGATAAATCAAATCTACTCACCGGCTGTTCCACAAGCCTCCTCGGGACAGTTCGCTCGCCTCGGGACGTCCTATTCCGATCTTGATGCACACAAATCCACACGATATCATCAACACGAACGCGCGACACTTTATTCGGCACTCCTGATATTCGCTCGCATCCGATAATCATCATCAAGGGCGCGAATAACGCGACGCAACTTCGCTCCATCTTCGCAATGACGCCATCACTGAATATCGTCAAAAATCGCTGTCGCGCGTTTCCATCGACACACTATAAAAGTCGCGCGATCATCCTTCGACACTCTCGACGCTCGTTCACTCGCGATATTCGTTTAAAAACGGTTAAAAGATGCGAAAAATGCGGACGTACGACGATCCGTGTAACTGCGTATGACTCCGATTCACGCGTCAACATGGCGGCCGTATGACGCGTTTGACGTAGCAGTGACGTAGTAGTCACGCGCCAACATGGCGGCCGAACCAGTGCGCATTCGTTTCTGCCATTCCTGCGCGCAACTTTGATTTCTGAATATTGTCTACGGCTTTAATTAATAGCACATAATGATAAATATATAAAGATGGAATCAATTAATCATATTGGTCATATATGTAGACTTGCCCGAAGAAATAGAGAAAAAATGGAGAGATATTTTTAATTTCTTTTTCTTTTAGTAAAGGATGGAAATGTCTATTCATAGGCTTGTTCTTTTTTTCCTCTTTCGCGCAATTTCGATTCAATATATAACGTAGAAAATTCATAGTATATTATGCTAATGATATGAATTACGAATGATTCGATTGTTTTATCGCGCTTTTCCAAAGTCATATCTTATAATATTTAGTTTTACATTTTTAAAGACTGAGAGCGATTCATATACAGAGTTTGAAGAGATATCCAATGCACGACAAATTATACTTGCGTTGATTAGTATTCATCAATACCGAACTGTTAATCGCGAATACGTACAACACTTTCACACATTTTTTTCGCAAAGAACGATATACGAAATGCAATATTTCGCGCCTCGCGTTTCACTCATGCAGCCATCTTTCTTTGCTGTTTAGTATCGCCATCTGCATTCGCGTTAAACGCCAGAATTACGTAGTCAAAAACTTCGACTGCCGGTAAAGTCATCATTTTGTGCATGTCCATAAATTGTTAGAATCGCGTCGTGCAAGCATGATTTTTTTATTTGTAACATAACAAAATATGTAATTAAAAATTCATGTAAAACACGTGTTTTTAATCAAATTACATATACTTATTCCGTTACTCTAATACTTGTACGTTAACAGATTTAAGTTACACACAATGCATAAAGCTTCCAGAGAAAAATATCCAGAGGCACAAATATTTTATTATTTAAACGAAAACCATGCGAAGATAAAACAATAGATTAAAGAAGCCGTATAATCATTGTACTTTTATGTATAAACGTTTCACAAAATAAAATCTTTATAAATGAAGTGTTACATTAAAAATATTAGTATAAAATTAAATACCCATGTGAGATTTAAAATTTTTTGTCCTTTTTTTTCTTTAGAATTTCTTGTACTTTTTTTTCTAAAGATTCTTTAGAAAAGCGAGAACTGCTTCTTTCGCAAGACTATTGAACAATTTGAATATTTGATATTTTTTTAGTAATTTAAATTTCGTGAAAAAATTCGAGAAAATTAGATTTTATCGCATTACTGCACATATCGATTAAATGCTATATCAAATATGTAGTGTAAATATTTTAATTTTTTTGCATACGATCTGCTTTTTATTCTATCGATGTTTTCATAGTGATGCACCTTGAGCACTTTACTTCATATGTTTGCAATAAAAATATATTAAAGCAAATTATTTTTCAAATTTATTATTCTAATTTTTATTTAGAAAGATTAAAATTAAAAAAGACGTAAGAATTTTTTCAGATATTTCTATTGAAAAAAACGCATCAGATAAAACTGACTTTACTGTACATTTTAAATGTGCCAAAAGATTTGCTCTTTATTCCACTTACTGCAATAATGTACACTAAAAATGACAGATCTATATTGAAAATGATAGATCTATATTTAGTAGTTGGAAAGAAAGAGAGGAAAAATGAAAAGTGCATCTAGAGAATTTAAAAGAATAAAAATCTAAAAATAATAATACATAAAAATTATTATGTATTTTTTTCATGAGGAATGTGGGGCGCACATTTATGCATTTATTTATTTAGATGAGATTGACTTTAGAGCACATTCAGTATTCAACTTTAATTTTATTTTCTCTTTCTTACGATATATATGTATAACATAATTACCTACAAATGCTATCATTTTTGTATCCTTACAGTGATACAGAAACAACATTACGAGTACTATATTTACAGATAACATCTCTATAATAAAAAAAGCACCAAAAATCTAATGGTGAAAAAAGGGTAAATATTGTAGACCAGCATAAATATCAACCAATTATTCCACGGCTCTGTCTCATTACAGTTGCAATTTTCTTTTATAATATCACGAATATTATAAATAAGATAAAGATTTCAGTAAGTTTCAAATAAATTTATATATTTTATGTATGTAATACTGCGCACACATATTAAAAGGTGATAATATCGCAGTTATAATAAGATACAATCCTGGCAATGTAGCGATGTTTGGATTCTGAAAATAATTTAATTTGATTTATTTTTGAGAAATGCACACAATACTTGAGAGCAAATTATTTTTGTGCCATGTATTACCTGTGTAAAATTCCACACGCAGTATCATATTGTCTACGATATATGAAAAGCTTCATCGATGAAATAAATGGTTGAATATGATTGAGATATAAGAAAAGTACTTGTAATGTAGTAATATAGTACTTGTAATGAATAACGTTAATATGGACTACATAAATATTTTATATTTTAATTTCATGTAATCGAGATGTGATAAGACACTCATGATTACTTTAAAAATGTGTCCACAAATATCATATAACTTCAATAGCTGCACATTCGTCAAATTAATCCTATTACGTTAAATGAATCACAGCAGCTTGTTTTAATTTAATCTAACTTAACCAATTATATTATATGCTACTCATTAAAATGTGTAAAACTGTACGTCGCACATTTAATACGATTAATATATTACGTAATAAAATGTAATACACTAATGAAATAAAATATTATTTTTTAAAGCATGATACAATCCAGGCAGCATACGCTTGTGTTTACATTCAATATCCAAAGCCACTGAGAGGTTAGGTTAGGTTAGATCAAACAAATTTATCGTTTAACAGTTGGCAACCCTACGAGATAGGCTGTGCAGCACTGCGCGCGCGTATACAAAATTCAAATCGCTTCTAGCATAATCATCTTCACGCGATCGACTTATTTGAATTGCACCGAATCGAATTATGATGCGGCGCCGATTTGTCCGAATGTAATTCGGGACATCGCGATGCTGTATAACCGTCGAATGAGCACGAATTGTCACGCAGATATGATAAATCAAATCTACTCAGGCGGCTGTTCCATAGGACGCTCCTCCTCGGGACAGTTCGCTCGCCTCGGGACGTCCTATTCCGATCTTGATGCACACAAATCCACACGATATCATCAACGCGAACGCGCGACACTTTATTCGGCATTCCTGATATACGCTCGCATCCGATAATCATCATAAACGGCGCGAATAACGCGACGCAACTTCGCTCCATCTTCGCGATGACGCCATCACTGAATATCGTCAAAAAACGCTGTCGCGCGTTTCCATCGACACACTATGAAAGTCGCGCGATCATCCTTGGACACTCTCGACGCTCGTTCACTCGCGATATTCGTTTAAAAACGGTTAAAAGATGCGAAAAATGCGGACGTACGACGATCCGTGTAACTGCGTATGACTCCGATCACGCGCCAACATGGCGGCCGTATGACGCGTTTGACGTAGCAGTGACGTTGCAGTGACGACACAGTCTCGCGCCAACATGGCGGCCGAATCAGTGCGCATTCGTTTCTGCACATGGCCATTTCAGCGCGCAACTTTAAATTTCTGAATATAGTCTACGGCTATAATTAATAGCACATAATGAAAAATATATAAAGATGGAATCAATTAATCATATTGGTCATATATGTAGACTTGCCCGAAGACACAGAAATAAAATTAAGAGATATTTTTAATTTCTTTTTTTTTAGTAAAGGATGGAAATGCTTATTCATAGGCTTGTACTTTATTTCCTCTTTCGCCCAATTTCGATTCAATATATAACGTAGAAAATTCATAGTATATTATGCTAATGATATGAATTACGAACGATTCGATTGTTTTACTGCTGCCGCTCGCCGCCCGCTGCCCGCTGCCCGCTGTCCGCAGCTGCTGCTGCTGCTGCCCGCTGCTGCTGATGTCGGCTGAGAGACCCACATTCTGAAAAAGAAAAAAAAAATAAGAAAAAGAAGGGAACAAATTAGAATAAAAAGAGAAACGAGCTTCACGCTGTCCGCTTCCCGCTGTCCGCTGTCCGCTTCCCGCTGTCCGCTTCCCGCTGTCCGCTTCCCGCTGTCCGCTGTCCGCTTCCCGCTGTCCGCTGTCCGCTGTCCGCTTCCCGCTGTCCGCTTCCCGCTGTCCGCTGTCCGCTGTCCGCTGTCCGCTTCCCGCTGTCCGCTTCCCGCTGTCCGCTTCCCGCTGACCGCTGTCCGCTTCCCGCTGTCCGCTTTCCGCTGTCCGCTTCCCGCTGTCCGCTGTCCGCTTCCCGCTGTCCGCTTCCCGCTGTCCGCTGTCCGCTTCCCGCTTCCCGCTTCCCGCTGTCCGCTGTCCGCTGTCCGCTTCCCGCTGTCCGCTTCCCGCTGTCAGCTGTCCGCTTCCCGCTGTCCGCTTCCCGCTGTCCGCTTCCCGCTGTCCGCTGTCCGCTTCCCGCTTCCCGCTGTCCGCTTCCCGCTGTCCGCTTCCCGCTGTCCGCTGTCCGCTTCCCGCTGTCCGCTGTCCGCTGTCCGCTTCCCGCTGTCCCGCTGTCCGCTGTCCCGCTGTCCGCTTCCCGCTGTCCGCTGTCCGCTTCCCGCTGTCCGCTGTCCGCTTCCCGCTGTCCGCTGTCCGCTGTCCGCTTCCCGCTGTCCGCTTCCCGCTGTCCGCTGTCCGCTTCCCGCTGTCCGCTTCCCGCTGTCCGGCTGTCCGCTTCCCGCTGTCCGCTGTCCGCTGTCCGCTTCCCGCTGTCCGCTTCCCGCTGTCCGCTGTCCGCTTCCCGCTGTCCGCTTCCCCCGCTCCCGCTGTCCGCTGTCCCGCTGTCCGCTGTCCGCTTCCCGCTGTCCCGCTTCCCGCTGTCCGCTGTCCGCTTCCCGCTGTCCGCTTCCCGCTGTCCGCTGTCCGCTTCCCGCTGTCCGCTGTCCCGCTTCCCGCTGTCCGCTGTCCGCTGTCCGCTGTCCGCTTCCCGCTGTCCGCTGTCCGCTTCCCGCTGTCCGCCCGCTGTCCGCTTCCCGCTGTCCGCTTCCCGCTGTCCCTCCGCTTCCCGCTGTCCGCTGTCCGCTTCCCGCTGTCCGCTTCCCGCTGTCCGCTTCCCGCTGTCCGCTTCCCCGCTTCCCGCTGTCCGCCTTCCCGCTGTCCGCTTCCCGCTGTCCGCTTCCCGCTGTCCGCTGTCCGCTTCCCGCTGTCCGCTTCCCCGCTGTCCGCTTCCCGCTGTCCGCTGTCCGCTGTCCGCTTCCCGCTGTCCGCTGTCCGCTTCCCGCTGTCCGCTGTCCGCTGTCCGCTGTCCGCTTCCCGCTGTCCGCTTACCGCTGTCCGCTGTCCGCTTACCGCTGTCCGCTGTCCGCTTCCCGCTGTCGGCTGTCCGCTTCCGCTTCCGCTGTCCGCTTCCCGCTGTCCGCTTCCCGCTGTCCGCTTCCCGCTGTCCGCTTCCCGCTGTCCGCTGTCCGCTGTCCGCTGTCCGCTGTCCGCTGTCCGCTGTCCGCTGTCCGCTTCCCGCTGTCAGCTGTCCGCTTCCCGCTGTCCGCTTCCCGCTGTCCGCTTCCCGCTGTCCGCTGTCCGCTTCCCGCTGTCAGCTGTCCGCTTCCCGCTGTCCGCTTCCCGCTGTCCGCTTCCCGCTGTCCGCTGTCCCGCTGTCCGCTGTCCGCTTCCCGCTGTCCGCTTCCGCTGTCCGCTGTCCGCTGTCCGCTTCCCGCTGTCCGCTTCCCGCTTCAGCTGTCCGCTTCCCCGCTGTCCGCTTCCCGCTGTCCGCTTCCCGCTGTCAGCTGTCCGCTTCCCGCTGTCCGCTTCCCGCTGTCCGCTTCCCGCTGTCCGCTTCCCCGCTGTCCGCTTCCCGCTGTCCGCTTCCCGCTGTCCCGCTGTCCGCTGTCCCGCTGTCCGCTTCCCGCTGTCCGCTGTCCGCTGTCCCGCTGTCCGCTTCCGCTCCGCTGTCCGCTTCCGCTGTCCGCTTCCCGCTGTCCGCTTACCGCTGTCCGCTGTCCGCTTACCGCTGTCCGCTGTCCGCTTTCCCGCTGTCAGCTGTCCGCTTCCCGCTGTCCGCTTCCCGCTGTCCGCTTCCCGCTGTCCGCTTCCCGCTGTCCGCTTCCCGCTGTCCGCTGTCCGCTGTCCCGCTGTCCGCTGTCCGCTGTCCGCTTCCCGCTGTCCAGCTGTCCGCTTCCCGCTGTCCGCTTCCCGCTGTCCGCTTCCCCGCTTGTCCCGCTGTCCGCTTCCCGCTGTCAGCTGTCCGCTTCCCGCTGTCCGGGCTTCCCGCTGTCCGCTTCCCCGCTGTCCGCTGTCCGCTTCCGCCTGTCCGCTTCCCGCTGTCCGCTTCCCGCTGTCCGCTGTCCGCTTCCCGCTGTCCGCTGTCCGCTTCCCGCCTGTCCGCTTCCGCGCCCCGCTGTCCGCTTCCCGCTGTCCGCTGTCCGCTTCCCGCTGTCCGCTGGCCGCTGTCCGCTTCCCGCTGTCCGCTCCGCTGTCCGCTTCCCGCTGTCCGGCTTCCCCGCCGCTGTCCGCTTCCGCTGTCCGCTGTCCGCTGTCCGCTGTCCGCTTCCCGCTGTCCGCTTACCGCTGTCCGCTGTCCGCTTCCCGCTGTCAGCTGTCCGCTTCCCGCTGTCCGCTTCCCCGCTGTCCGCTTCCCGCTGTCCGGCTGTCCCGCTGTCCGCTGTCCGCTTCCCGCTGTCCGGCTTACCGCTGTCCGCTGTCCGCTTCCCGCTGTCAGCTGTCCGCTTCCCGCTGTCCGCTTCCCGCTGTCCGCTTCCCCGCTGTCCGCTTTCCCGCTGTCCGCTGTCCGCCTTCCCGCCTGTCCGCTGTCCGCTGTCCGCTTCCCGCTGTCCGCTTCCCGCTGTCCGCTTCCCGCTGTCCGCTTCCCGCTGTCCGCTGTCCGCTGTCCGCTGTCCGCTTCCCGCTGTCCGCTTACCGCTGTCCGCTTGTCCGCTTCCCCGCTGTCAGCTGTCCGCTTCCCGCTGTCCGCTTCCCGCTGTCCGCTTCCCGCTGTCCCGCTTCCCGCGTGTCCGCTGTCCGCTTCCCGCTGTCCGCTGTCCGCTTCCCGCTGTCCGCTTCCCCCGCTGTCCGCTTCCCGCTGTCCGCTGTCCGCTTCCCGCTGTCCGCTGTCCGCTTCCCGCTGTCCGCTGTCCGCTGTCCGCTTCCCGCTGTCCGCTTCCCGCTGTCCGCTGTCCGCTTCCCGCTGTCCGCTTCCCGCTGTCCGCTTCCCGCTGTCCGCTGTCCGCTTCCCGCTGTCCGCTGTCCGCTGTCCGCTTCCCGCTGTCCGCTTCCCGCTGTCCGCTGTCCGCTTCCCGCTGTCCGCTTCCCGCTGTCCGCTTCCCGCTGTCCGCTGTCCGCTTCCCGCTGTCCGCTGTCCGCTTCCCGCTGTCCGCTGTCCGCTTCCCGCTGTCCGCTGTCCGCTTCCCGCTGTCCGCTGTCCGCTTCCCGCTGTCCGCTGTCCGCTGTCCGCTTCCCGCTGTCCGCTTCCCGCTGTCCGCTGTCCGCTTCCCGCTGACCGCTGTCCGCTTCCCGCTGTCCGCTTCCCGCTGTCCGCTTCCCGCTGTCCGCTGTCCGCTTCCCGCTGTCCGCTTCCCGCTGTCCGCTTCCCGCTGTCCGCTGTCCGCTTCCCGCTGTCCGCTTCCCGCTGTCCGCTGTCCGCTGTCCGCTTTCCGCTGTCCGCTTCCCGCTGTCAGCTGTCCGCTTCCCGCTGTCCGCTTCCCGCTGTCCGCTTCCCGCTGTCCGCTTCCCGCTGTCCGCTTCCCGCTGTCCGCTTCCCGCTGTCCGCTTCCCGCTGTCCGCTGTCCGCTTCCCGCTGTCCGCTTCCCGCTGTCCGCTGTCCGCTTCCCGCTGTCCGCTTCCCGCTGTCCGCTGTCCGCTGTCCGCTTCCCGCTGTCCGCTTCCCGCTGTCAGCTGTCCGCTTCCCGCTGTCCGCTTCCCGCTGTCCGCTTCCCGCTGTCCGCTTCCCGCTGTCAGCTGTCCGCTTCCCGCTGTCCGCTTCCCGCTGTCCGCTTCCCGCTGTCCGCTTCCCGCTGTCCGCTTCCCGCTGTCCGCTTCCCGCTGTCCGCTGTCCGCTGTCCGCTGTCCGCTGTCCGCTGTCCGCTGTCCGCTGTCCGCTTCCCGCTGTCAGCTGTCCGCTTCCCGCTGTCCGCTTCCCGCTGTCCGCTGTCCGCTTCCCGCTTCCCGCTGTCCGCTTCCCGCTGTCCGCTTCCCGCTGTCCGCTGTCCGCTTCCCGCTGTCCGCTGTCCGCTGTCCGCTTCCCGCTGTCCGCTTACCGCTGTCCGCTGTCCGCTTCCCGCTGTCAGCTGTCCGCTTCCCGCTGTCCGCTTCCCGCTGTCCGCTTCCCGCTGTCCGCTGTCCGCTGTCCGCTGTCCGCTTCCCGCTGTCCGCTTACCGCTGTCCGCTGTCCGCTTCCCGCTGTCAGCTGTCCGCTTCCCGCTGTCCGCTTCCCGCTGTCCGCTTCCCGCTGTCCGCTTCCCGCTGTCCGCTGTCCGCTTCCCGCTGTCCGCTGTCCGCTGTCCGCTTCCCGCTGTCCGCTTCCCGCTGTCCGCTTCCCGCTGTCCGCTGTCCGCTTCCCGCTGTCCGCTTCCCGCTGTCCGCTGTCCGCTTCCCGCTGTCCGCTTCCCGCTGTCCGCTGTCCGCTGTCCGCTTTCCGCTGTCCGCTTCCCGCTGTCAGCTGTCCGCTTCCCGCTGTCCGCTTCCCGCTGTCCGCTTCCCGCTGTCCGCTTCCCGCTGTCCGCTTCCCGCTGTCCGCTTCCCGCTGTCCGCTGTCCGCTTCCCGCTGTCCGCTTCCCGCTGTCCGCTGTCCGCTTCCCGCTGTCCGCTTCCCGCTGTCCGCTGTCCGCTGTCCGCTTCCCGCTGTCCGCTTCCCGCTGTCAGCTGTCCGCTTCCCGCTGTCCGCTTCCCGCTGTCCGCTTCCCGCTGTCCGCTTCCCGCTGTCAGCTGTCCGCTTCCCGCTGTCCGCTTCCCGCTGTCCGCTTCCCGCTGTCCGCTTCCCGCTGTCCGCTTCCCGCTGTCCGCTGTCCGCTGTCCGCTGTCCGCTTCCGCTGTCCGCTGTCCGCTTCCGCTGTCCGCTGTCCGCTGTCCGCTGTCCGCTTCCGCTGTCCGCTTACCGCTGTCCGCTGTCCGCTTCCGCTGTCCGCTGTCCGCTTCCCGCTGTCAGCTGTCCGCTTCCCGCTGTCCGCTTCCCGCTGTCCGCTTCCCGCTGTCCGCTTCCCGCTGTCCGCTTCCCGCTGTCCGCTGTCCGCTTCCCGCTGTCCGCTTCCCGCTGTCCGCTGTCCGCTTCTCGCTGTCCGCTTCCCGCTGTCCGCTGTCCGCTGTCCGCTTCCCGCTGTCCGCTTCCCGCTGTCAGCTGTCCGCTTCCCGCTGTCCGCTTCCCGCTGTCCGCTTCCGCTGTCAGCTGTCCGCTTCCCGCTGTCCCGCTTCCCGCTGTCCGCTTCCCGCTGTCCGCTTCCGCTGTCCGCTTCCCGCTGTCCGCTTCCCGCTGTCCGCTGTCGCTGTCCGCTTCCCGCTGTCCGCTGTCCGCTTCCCGCTGTCCGCTGTCCGCTGTCCGCTGTCCGCTTCCCGCTGTCCGCTTACCGCTGTCCGCTGTCCGCTTACCGCTGTCCGCTGTCGCTTCCCGCTGTCAGCTGTCCGCTTCCCGCTGTCCGCTTCCCGCTGTCCGCTTCCCGCTGTCCGCTTCCCGCTGTCCGCTGTCCGCTGTCCGCTGTCCGCTTCCCGCTGTCAGCTGTCCGCTTCCCGCTGTCCGCTTCCCGCTGTCCGCTGTCCGCTTCCCGCTTCCCGCTGTCCGCTTCCCGCTGTCCGCTTCCGCTTCCGCTGTCCGCTGTCCGCTGTCCGCTTCCGCTGTCCGCTGTCCGCTTCCCGCTGTCAGCTGTCCGCTTCCCGCTGTCCGCTTCCCGCTGTCCGTTCCCGCTGTCCGCTGTCCGCTGTCCGCTGTCCGCTTCCCGCTGTCCGCTTCCGCTGTCCGCTTCCCGCTGTCGCTTCCCGCTGTCCGCTGTCCGCTTCCCGCTGTCCGCTTCCCGCTGTCCGCTTCCGCTGTCCGCTGTCCGCTGTCCGCTGTCCGCTGTCGCTGTCCGCTTCCCGCTGTCCGCTTCCCGCTGTCCGCTTCCGCTGTCCGCTGTCCGCTTCCCGCTGTCCGATCCGCTGTCCGCTGTCCGCTGTCCGCTTCCCGCTGTCCGCTTCGCTCGCTGTCCGCTCCGCTGTCGCTGTCCGCTTCCCGCTGTCCGTCTTCCCGCTGTCCGCTTCCGCTGTCCGCTTCCCGCTGTCCGCTTCCCGCTGTCCGCTTCCCGTGTCCGCTGTCCGCTGTCCGCTTCCCGCTGTCCGCTGTCCGCTTCCCGCTGTCCGCTGTCCGCTGTCCGCTGTCCGCTTCCCGCTGTCCGCTTACGCTGTCCGCTGTCCGCTTCCCGTCCGCTGTCCGCTTACCGCTGTCGCTGTCCGCTTCCCGCTGTCAGCTGTCCGCTTCCCGCTGTCCGCTTCCGCTGTCCGCTTCCCGCTGTCCGCTTCCCGCTGTCCGCTGTCCGCTGTCCGCTGTCCGCTTCCCGCTGTCAGCTGTCCGCTTCCCGCTGTCCGCTTCCCGCTGTCCGCTTCCCGCTGTCCGCTGTCCGCTTCCCGCTTCCCGCTGTCCGCTTCCCGCTGTCCGCTTCCCGCTGTCCGCTGTCCGCTTCCCGCTGTCCGCTGTCCGCTGTCCGCTTCCCGCTGTCCGCTTACCGCTGTCCGCTGTCCGCTCCCGCTGTCAGCTGTCCGCTTCCCGCTGTCCGCTTCCCGCTGTCCGCTTCCCGCTGTCCGCTTCCCGCTGTCCGCTTCCCGCTGTCCGCTGTCCGCTTCCCGCTGTCCGCTGTCCGCTGTCCGCTTCCCGCTGTCCGCTTCCCGCTGTCCGCTGTCCGCTGTCCGCTTCCCGCTGTCCGCTTCCCGCTGTCCGCTGTCCGCTTCCGCTGTCCGCTTCCCGCTGTCCGCTTCCCGCTGACCGCTGTCCGCTTCCCGCTGTCCGCTTCCGCTGTCCGCTGTCCGCTTCCCGCTGTCCGCTTCCCGCTGTCCGCTGTCCGCTTCCCGCTGTCCGCTTCCCGCTGTCCGCTGTCCGCTGTCCGCTTCCCGCTGTCCGCTTTCCCGCTGTCAGCTGTCCGCTTCCCGCTGTCCGCTTCCCGCTGTCCGCTTCCCCGCTGTCCGCTTCCCGCTGTCCGCTGTCCGCTTCCCGCTGTCCGCTTCCCGCTGTCCGCTTCCGCTGTCCGCTGTCCGCTTCCCGCTGTCCGCTGTCCGCTGTCGCTGTCCCGCTTCCCGCTGTCGCTTACCGCTGTCCGCTGTCCGCTTCCCGCTGTCCCGCTGTCCGCTTCCGCTGTCCGCTTCCCGCTGTCCGCTTCCCGCTGTCCGCTTCCGCTTCCGCTGTCCGCTGTCCGCTTCCCGCTTCCCGCTGTCCGCTTCCCGCTGTCCGCTTCCCGCTGTCCGCTGTCCGCTTCCCGCTGTCCGCTGTCCGCTGTCCGCTTCCCGCTGTCGCTTACCGCTGTCCGCTGTCCGCTTCCCGCTGTCAGCTGTCCGCTTCCCGCTGTCCGCTTCCCGCTGTCCGCTTCCCGCTGTCCGCTGTCCGCTTCCCGCTGTCCGCTGTCCGCTGTCCGCTTCCCGCTGTCCGCTTACCGATGTCCGCTGTCCGCTTCCCGATGTCAGCTGTCCGCTTCCCGCTGTCCGCTTCCCGCTGTCCGCTTCCCGCTGTCCGCTGTCCGCTTCCCGCTGTCCGCTGTCCGCTGTCCGCTGTCCGCTTCCGCTGTCCGCTTACCGCTGTCCGCTGTCCGCTTCCCGCTGTCAGCTGTCCGCTTCCGCTGTCCGCTTCCGCTGTCCGCTTCCCGCTGTCAGCTGTTCCGCTTCCCGCTGTCCGCTTCCCGCTGTCCGCTTCCCGCTGTCCGCTTCCCGCTGTCCGCTGTCCGCTTCCCGCTGTCAGCTGTCCGCTTCCCGCTGTCCGCTTCCCGCTGTCCCGCTTACCGCTGTCCGCTGTCCGCTTCCCGCTGTCCCATCCGCTGTCGCTGTCCGCTTCCCGCTGTCCGCTGTCCGCTGTCCGCTGTCCCTGTCGCTGTCCGCTTCCCGCTGTCCGCTTCCAGCTGTCCGCTTCCGCTTCCCGCTGTCCGCTTCCCGCTGTCCGCTTCCCGCTGTCCGCTGTCCGCTGTCCGCTGTCCGCTTCCCGCTGTCCGCTTCCCGCTGTCCGTTGTCCCGCTGTCCGCTGTCCGCTGTCCGCTTCCCGCTGTCCGCTTCCCGCTGTCGCTCACGCTTTCCGCTGTCCGCTGTCCGCTGTCCGCTTCCCGCTGTCCGATGTCCGTTTGCCGCTGCCCGCTTCCCGCTGTCCGCTTCCCGATGTCCGCTGTCCGCTGCTACTGCTGGTTCCCGCTGCTACTGCTGCTGCTGCCCGCTGCCCGCTGCTGCTGATGTCGGCTGAGAGACCCCCATTCTGAAAAAGAAAAAAAAATAAGAAAAAGAAGGGAACAAATTAGAATAAAAAGAGAAACGAGCTTCACGCTGTCCGCTTCCCGCTGTCCGCTTCCGCTGTCCGCTGTCCGCTGTCCGCTTCCGCTGTCAGCTGTCCGCTTCCCGCTGTCCGCTTCCCGCTGTCCGCTTCCCGCTGTCCGCTGTCCGCTTCCGCTGTCCGCTTCCCGCTGTCGCTGTCCGCTTCCCCTGTCCGCTGTCCGCTGTCCGCTGTCCGCTGTCCGCTCCCGCTGTCGTGTCCGCTGTCCGCTTCCCGCTGTCCGCTTCCGCTGTCCGCTGTCCGCTTCCCGCTGTCCGCTTCCCGCTGTCAGCTGTCCGCTTCCCGCTGTCCGCTTCCCGCTGTCCGCTTACCGCTGTCCGCTGTCCGCTGTCCGCTTCCCGCTGTCCGCTGTCCGCTGTCCGCTTCCCGCTGTCCGCTTCCCGCTGTCCGCTTCCAGCTGTCCGCTTCCCGCTTCCCGCTGTCCGCTTCCCGCTGTCCGCTTCCCGCTGTCCGCTGTCCGCTGTCCGCTTCCCGCTGTCCGCTTCCCGCTGTCCGTTGTCCGCTGTCCGCTGTCCGCTTCCCGCTGTCCGCTTCACGCTTTCCGCTGTCCGCTGTCCGCTTCCCGCTGTCCGATGTCCGTTTGCCGCTGCCCGCTTCCCGCTGTCCGCTTCCCGATGTCCGCTGTCCGCTGCTACTGCTGGTTCCGCTGCTATGCTGCTGCTGCCCGCTGCCCGCTGCTGCTGATGTCGGCTGAGAGACCCCCATTCTGAAAAAGAAAAAAAAATAAGAAAAAGAAAGGAACAAATTAGAATAAAAAGAGAAACGAGCAACCCGCTGTCCGACATTCCCGTGTCACACTTTCCCGCTGTCCGCTTCCAACTGTCCGCTGTCCGCTTCCCGCTGTCCGCTTCCCGCTGCCGCTGTCGCTGTCCGCTGCTGCTGCTGGTTCCCGCTGCTACTGCTGCTGCTGCCCGCTGCCCGCTGCTGCTGATGTCGGCTGAGAGACCCACATTCTGAAAAGAAAAGAATAAAATAAGAAAAAGAAGGAGAACAAATTAGAATAAAAAACAGAAACGAAGCTTCACGCTGTCCGCTTCCCGCTGACCACATTCCCGCTGTCAGCTTTCCCGCTGTTCCGCTTGTGCCGCTTCCCGCTTCCCGCTGTCCGCTGTCCGCTTCCCGCTGTCCGCTGTCCGTTTGCCGGCTTGCCCGCTTCCCGCTGTCCGCTGTCCGCTTCCCGCTGTCCGCTTCCCGCTGTCCGCTGTCCGTTTCCCGCTGTCGCTTCCCGCTGTCCGCTGTCCGCTGT